>NW_024464730.1:0-15074 GCF_000004515.6 Glycine max
CGGGTTCTTGCAAACATGTCGTAGAGTGTTTCATATAGAGAAAAGCCATAATTGTGTGATACACTTGAGTGGGTGAGGTATTCAAACAGCAACTATAATTGTCTTGTTACGCTTGATTTGTTTGTTTGAGATGTCAGGTACTAATCCTAATGATGGAGTGGGGCTATCGCAATTCCAAATGCAAGCTTTGATGCAACATTTGGAGAGGTTAATGAAACAACGAGATGATGCGCTCCATGAGAGGTTGCATCAAATGGAGAATAGAGATCATAATGAAGAGGAAAGGAGGAGAAGAGGGAATGATGGTGTTCCTAGACAAAACCGAATTGATGGTATTAAACTCAACATTCCTCCATTTAAAGGAAAGAATGATCCGGAGGCCTACTTGGAGTGGGAGATGAAAATAGAGCATGTTTTCTCATGCAACAACTATGAGGAGGACCAAAAGGTGAAGCTTGCCGCCACGGAGTTTTCCGACTATGCTCTTGTGTGGTGGAACAAGCTACAAAAGGAGAGAGCAAGAAACGAAGAGCCAATGGTTGATACATGGACAGAGATGAAAAAGATCATGAGGAAGCGGTATGTGCCGGCTAGTTACTCAAGGGACTTGAAATTCAAGCTTCAAAAACTAACCCAAGGCAACAAGGGGGTTGAGGAGTATTTCAAGGAAATGGATGTGCTCATGATTCAAGCAAATATTGAAGAAGATGAGGAGGTAACTATGGCTCGATTTCTTAATGGTTTGACTAATGATATCCGTGATATTGTTGAGCTGCAGGAGTTTGTTGAAATGGATGATTTGCTTCACAAAGCAATCCAAGTGGAGCAACAATTAAAAAGGAAGGGAGTGGCTAAGAGGAGTTTTACCAACTTTGATTCTTCTGGTTGGAAAGACAAAGGTAAGAAAGATGGGGCTGCTACTTCTAGTAGTTCCACACCTATCCCATCAAAAACTCGCTCAAAGTCCCAAGAGGAACCCTCTAAAAGGAGTAGAGATGTGAAGTGTTTCAAGTGCCAAGGCCTAGGACACTATGCTTATGAGTGCCCTAACAAAAGGTCCATGGTTCTTAGAGATGGAGAATATATAAGTGAATCTGATGTTGAAGAGGAAGAGGAGAGTGAGTACGTAGAGGAAGAGGAGACTCCGGAGGGAGATTTGTTGATGATTAGGCGGTTACTTGGTGGTCAATTGAAGCATGAGGAGGAGAGCCAAAGAGAAAACATCTTTCACACTAGATGTTTAATCAATGGCAAGGTGTGCATGGTGATCATTGATGGAGGTAGTTGCACCAATGTGGCTAGTGCTAGATTAGTGTCAAAGCTAAATTTAGCTACTAAACCACATCCTAGGCCATACAAACTTCAATGGCTTAGTAAGGATGGGGAGGTGCAAGTGAGGCAGCAAGTGGATGTGGACGTTTCCATTGGGAAATACAATGATAAGGTACTTTGTGATGTTGTTCCTATGGAGGCCAGTCACTTACTTTTGGGGAGACCATGGCAATTTGATAAAAGAGCCAATCATGACGGTTACACCAACAAGATCTCTTTCATGCACCAAGACGTGTGTGAGGATCAAAAGAAAATGAGAGAAAAACTTCTTCAAGAGAAAAGAGAAAAAGAAAAAGTGAGCAAAACACTTGAGAGTGAGAAAAAGAGGGAAACACTTGAGAGGAAAAAGAGTGAACAAAAGAAGAGTGAAACACTTGAAGTGAGGGAGAGCTATTTAGCCACAAAAAGTGAGGTCAAGAGGTTGTTTCGTGCTAAACAGTCACTATATATCTTGTGTTGCAAAAATCAGATTTTGACCACTAACACTTTTGATGATTTTGAAGTGCCTTCTAGTGTTAAAACTCTTTTGCAGGATTTTCAAGACATGTTTCCACCAAATGTGCCAAATGGACTACCACCTTTGAGGGGAATTGAGCATCAAATTGATCTCATTCCGGGAGCTTCTTTGCCCAATAGGCCAGCCTATAGAAGTAATCCACAAGAAACCGAAGAGATTCAAAGACAAGTGGATGAACTCATTAGCAAAGGTTGGGTAAGAGATAGTATGAGTCCTTGTGCTGTCCCAGTGATTTTGGTCCCTAAAAAGGATGGGACATGGCGCATGTGTTCCGATTGTAGAGCCCTTAATAACATCACCATTAAATATAGGCATCCTATACCTAGGCTTGATGATTTGCTTGATGAATTGCATGGTGCATGTTACTTCTCTAAAATCGATTTAAAAAGTGGATACAATCAAATTAGGATTAGAGAAGGGGATGAATGGAAAACTGCTTTTAAAACAAAATATGGTTTGTATGAATGGTTGGTTATGCCTTTTGGCCTAACTAACGCTCCTAGCATTTTCATGAGACTAATGAACCATATCTTGAGAGAGTTCATAGGAAAGTTCGTTGTGGTGTACTTTGATGATATTCTTATCTATAGCACTTCACTTGATTTGCATATTGATCATTTAAAATCTGTCTTGACTGTGCTTAGAGAAGAACAATTGTATGCCAATCTTGAAAAATGCATCTTTTGTACTAACCATGTTGTGTTTCTTGGTTTTGTTGTGAGTTCAAAAGGAGTGCAAGTTGATGAGGAGAAGGTTAGGGCCATTCAAGAATGGCCTACACCTAAGTCCGTGACCGAGGTGAGGAGTTTTCATGGCTTAGAAAGTTTTATAGACGATTTGTGAAGGATTTTAGCACATTGGCAGCACCTCTCAATGAAGTGCTCAAGAAAAATGTTGGTTTCAAATGGGGAGAGAAACAAGAAGAAGCTTTCAATGTTCTTAAGCAAAAGCTAACTAATGCCCCCATACTTGCATTGCCAAACTTTCAAAAATCTTTTGAAATTGAGTGTGATGCTTCAAATGTTGGGATTGGGGCTGTGTTGATGCAAGAAGGCCATCCAATTGCTTATTTTAGTGAAAAGTTAAGTGGTCCTACCCTTAACTATTCAACTTATGATAAGGAGTTGTATGCCTTAGTACGGGCTTTGAAAACATGGCAACACTACCTTTATCCCAAGGAATTTGTCATTCATAGTGACCATGAGTCCCTCAAATATATCAAGGGGCAAGGCAAGCTTAACAAAAGGCATGCGAAGTGGGTGGAATTCCTAGAGCAATTCCCTTATGTTATCAAACATAAAAAGGGAAAAGGTAATATTGTAGCCGATGCTCTTTCTCGGCGTCATGCATTACTTTCTATGCTTGAAACAAAATTGATTGGTCTTGAATGTTTGAAAAGCATGTATGAAAATGATGAAACTTTTGGAGAAATTTTAAAAAATTGTGAAAAATTTTCAGAAAATGGTTTCTTTAGACATGAAGGCTTTCTTTTCAAAGAAAACAAATTGTGTGTGCCTAAATGTTCTACTAGAAATTTGCTTGTTTCTGAAGCACATGAAGGAGGTTTAATGGGGCATTTTGGGGTCCAAAAGACTCTAGAAACATTACAAGAACATTTTTATTGGCCTCATATGAAAAAGGATGTGCTGAAATTTTGTGAACATTGCATTGTATGTAAAAAGGCAAAGTCTAAGGTAAAGCCTCATGGATTGTATACTCCATTGCCAATTCCGGAGTATCCTTGGATTGATTTATCCATGGATTTTGTTTTGGGGCTGCCAAAAACAAGCAATGGTAGAGATTCCATTTTTGTGGTTGTTGATAGGTTTTCTAAAATGGCTCATTTTATTCCATGTAAAAAAATTGATGATGCTTCCCATGTGGCTGATTTGTTTTTCAAGGAGATTGTGAGACACCATGGTTTGCCAAGGAGCATTGTTAGTGATAGGGACTCTAAGTTCCTAAGCCATTTTTGGAGGACTTTGTGGAGCAAGTTGGGCACTAAATTGTTATTTTCAACCACTTGTCACCCACAAACCGATGGGCAAACGGAAGTTGTTAATAGGACTTTGGGAACTTTGCTTAGGACAGTTTTGAGGAAGAACTTAAAAACTTGGGAAGCTTGTTTACCCCATGTTGAATTTGCTTACAATAGAGCTGTTCATAGCACCACTAATTGTTCTCCTTTTGAAGTTGTTTATGGTTTTAACCCACTAACTCCTCTTGATCTTTTGCCTATGCCTAATGTTTCTGTTTTTAAGCATAAAGAAGGTCAAGCAAAGGCGGACTATGTGAAGAAGCTTCATGAGAGAGTCAAAGATCAAATTGAGAGGAAAAATAAAAGCTATGCTAAACAAGCCAACAAAGGGAGAAAGAAGGTTGTCTTCGAACCCGGAGATTGGGTTTGGGTGCACATGAGAAAAGAAAGGTTTCCGGAACAAAGGAAATCAAAGCTTCAACCAAGGGGAGATGGACCATTTCAAGTGCTTGAAAGAATCAATGACAATGCTTACAAAGTTGAGCTGCCCAGTGAGTATAATGTTAGTTCCACCTTCAATGTCTCTGATTTATCTCTTTTTGATGCAGATGGAGAATCCGATTTGAGGACAAATCCTTCTCAAGAGGGAGAGAATGATGAGGACATGTTCAAGAGCAAGGGCAAGGATCCACTTGAAGGACTTGGAGGACCTATGACAAGGGCTAGAGCAAGGAAAGCCAAGGAAGCTCTTCAACAAGTGTTGTCCATACTATTTGAATACAAGCCCAAGTTTCAAGGAGAAAAGTCCAAGGTTGTGAGTTGTATCATGGCCCAAATGGAGGAGAACTAAATGACACCACTTTGTCTCAATTTTAGAGTGTTTAGTTTGTCTAAATAATGGCCCAATCCTTGTAAAGTTGGCTGACCAAAAATATGTTTTGGGTTAATCAACTAAAAGGGCTTTAGTTAGGTTTAGTTCAAGTTGTAATAAGGGCCCAATTGGCAACCTAGGCATCAGCCTTTTGGGAGACCAAATGGTGGCTGACTTGTTGGCTGTTGGGGGTGACTTTTGGTTGCCACAATTTCAGTTACACTCAGCCATTAAGTTTTTTTTAATTCCCTAGGTTAATGGCATTAAGTTATTTTAATTCTAGGTTAGTGGGTCATTACTAAAATCTGCTGTAAAGCTTCTATATAAGCTGAACCATTTTATCAATAAAGACAAGTTGAGTTTTATTCAGAAAATTAGAGTTTATCTCTTTTATCTTAGTGAGAGTGATTCTCCTAAATTCTTGAGTGATTCAAGAACACCTTGGCTGTATCAAAGGACTTTCACAACCTTTGTGTGTTGCCCTCGCTGGTAAGAGTGATTCTTTCCTTCCTTTCATCTTCACCCTTGTTCTTTCAAACCACAATTCCAGAAAATCCACCTCTGCCCAGAATTATCTCGTGGCCATAACTCCCATTTTACGCACTCAAATTAAGTGATTCTTGAGCCTAAATTGAATTCCAAAACGAGAGCTTCCACCTCGTTTTGGAATCACCTCATTTGGAGCCCTGTAGCTTCCGTTATTGCCATTTCTATATTTCTGTCCAGCCACCACTTAACCTACGTTTTACCATCCCATTCATCCATTTTATGCCAAAAACCACCTTATTAAGACCCACGAAATTAACCACCTTATTTTCCATCCTTTCCTTAATCAATTTCCACATTTTCCATCAAGGTTTAATCCTAGACGATCCTAAGTCAGCCCTTGTGCCATGAGGGTTCATATCATATCTCGTGGCCATAACTCCCATTTTACGCACTCAAATTAAGTAATTCTTGAGCCTAAATTAAATTTCAAAACGAGACCTTTCACCTCGTTTTGGAATCACCTCATTTGGAGCCCTATAGCTTGAGTTATTGCCATTTCTATATTTCTGTCCAGCCACCACTTAACCTACGTTTTACCATCCCATTAATCCATTTTATGCCAAGAACCACCTTATTAAGACCCACGAAATTAACCACCTTATTTTCCATCAAGGTTTAATCCTAGACAATCCTAAGTCAGCCCTTGTGCCATGAGGGTTCATATCAATACCAGATGATGTGAATCTTATGGGGCGGAACGTTTGATACAGGCTAAGGAGATTTGGATGACGCCACTTCCAGTGAAGGAAGATAAGTCAGGGTAGACGCCACTTCCGGTGAAGGAAGATAAGTCCGGGTAGATGCCACAAGGATTACCTTGATAAGTCTGATGTTGGTTCAACAAGGAACCCAGAGAGAAACTCTCACCAAATTTTATCAAATGCCAAAAGTTTTTTTATTGAAAACAAAAACCAAAACTTATAGTGTATCTGAACAAAAAGATAAAAATAGACATGGGCATTCTAAACAGTTTGGGCCAAAATTACAATAAATAAAAATTATAACAAAAAAACATATTTAACTTGGGCCTTCAAATTCATCTGGGCCTTCAGCAACAATTAATAGTCTTGATAGTGTCTCTGCCTCAGGGCCTTCATCCTTCTCCACTTGGGCCTTCATCCTTCTCCACTCGGGGGCTTTATCCTTCTCCACTTGGGCCTTTAGACTGTATTTGGCCAGTTTCAGGATTCTCATCAGGTCATCTTTCCTAGTCGACGTCAGCTAGCATTTTTTTCGATACGTATCGGTGAATCATGTTTTTTTCCATGGTGGGCCAATGTTTTCCTTGCCGAGTAAATGAAAACATGCCGGTGTCAGTCGAAACACAAATTCGGTTGAGATAGTAAGAAAAAAGCTAGCCGACCTAGATTAAAAATTTTATAGGCGACACTAACAACAAAGCTTCCTTTACCGTAAAGAAATATTATCGGACAGCGTTTGTAAAAAAACTTGTGCACTGTCAGCTGAAAAATAGCAGTCGGCGCTTTTTAACTACCGATGCCGATTATTGTGTTTTCTATTCAATCCCTGAATAATATTTGGATGATGTCTATTAGGAAATGTTCGATCGGCGTCATTCAGTGATGCTTCATTTTTAAACCTCGATCGGTCATCTTTCCTAGCCAACGTCGGCTAGCATTTTTTTCGACACGTATTGGTGAATAATGTTTTTTTCCGAGCTGGGCTAATGTTTTCCTTGCGGAGTAAATGAAAACATGCCGGTGTCGGCCGAAGCAGAGCTTCGGTTGAGCTAGCACGATAAAACCTAGCCATCCTACATTGAAAACTTTATAAGCGACACCAACAACAAAACTTTCTTTACCGTAAAGAAAAATTATCGGCCAGCGTTTGTATAAAAGCTTGTGCAACGTCGGCTGAAAAATAGCAGTGCGGTCTTTTTAACTGCCGATGTTGGCTATTGTGTTTTATATTCAATCCTTGAATAATATTTGGCTGATGTCTATTAGGAACTGTTCGATCGGCATCATCCAGTGATGTTTTTTTTAAAACCTGGATTGATCATCTTTCTTGGCCGACGTCAACTAGCATGTTTTCCGATCAGTATCGGTGAATCATGTTTTTTTTCCGAGGTTGGCTAATTTTTTTCTTGCTGAGCAAATGAAAACATGTCGATGTCGGCCGAAACACAAATTCAGTTGAGCTCGAACGAAAAAACAAAGCCGACCTACATTGTAAATTTTGACTGCAACACCGAACAAAAAAGCATCCTCTACCACAAAAAAATATTATCGGCCAGCGTTTGTAAAAAAATTGCACAATGTCGGTTGAAAAATATTTGTCATGTTTTTACAACGATAGATGTCAGCTATTGTATTTTCTATTCAATCCCTGAATAGTATTTGAATGATGTCTATTAGGAAATGTTCGATCGGCGTCATCCGGTGATGCTTCTTTTTTAAACCTCGATTGGTCATATTTCCTATTCAATCCCTGATTAATATTTGGATGATATCTATTAGGAAATGTTTGATCGCTATCATCCAGTGATGTTTCTTTTTTAAACCTCGATCGGTCATCTTTACTAGCCGACGTCGGCTAGCAGTTTTTTCGATACGTATCGGTGAATCATATTTTTTTCCAAGGTGGGCTAATGTTTTCCTTGCCGAGTAAATGAAAACATGCCGGTGTCGGCCGAAACACAACTTCGGTTGAGCTAGCACGAAAAAATGGAGGCGACCTACATTGAAAATTTTATAGGCGACACAACAACAAATCTTCCATTACCGTAAAGAAATATTATCCGCCAGCGTTTGTAAAAAAGCAAGCCCAATGTCGGCTTAAAAATAACAGTTGAGGCTTTTTAACTACCGATGTCAGCAATTGTGTTTTCTATTCAATCCGTCAATAATATTTGACTCATGTCTATTAGGAAATGTTCGATCGGCGTCATCCGGTGATGTTTTTTTTTTAAAACCTCGATCCTTCATCTTTCCTGACCGACGTCGGCAAGCATTTCTTTCGATCAGTATGGGTGAATCAAAATTTTTTTCCCGAGGTTGGCTAACGTTTTCCCTTCCAAGCAATTGAAAACATGCCGGTGTCAGCCGAAACACAACTTTGGTTGAGCTCGAACGAAAAAACCTAGCCGACCTAAATTCTAAATTTTTACGGCAACACCGAACAAAAACGCTACCTCTACCGTAAAAAAATATTATCGGTCAGCGTTAGTAAAAAAAATTGCGCAATGTCGGCTGAATAATATCAGTCGCGGCTTTAGAATGACCGATGTCGGCAATTGTAATTTCTATTATATCCCTGAATATTATTTGGATGATGTCTATTAGGAAATGTTCGATCGGCGTCATCCGGTGATGCTTCTTTTTTAAACCTCGATCGGTCATCTTTCCTGACCGACGCCGGCTAGAATTTTTTTAGATCAGTAACGGAGATCATAATTTTTTGTCCTAGGATGGCTAATAATTTCCCTTCCAAGCAAATGAAAACATGCTGGTGTCGGCCAAAACACAACTTCAGTTGTGCTCGAACGAAAAAACCTAGATGACCTTGATAGTAAATTTTTACGGCAACACCGAACAAAAACGCTACGTCTACCGTAAAAAAATGTTATCGGTCAGCGTTTGTAAAAATAATTGCGCAATGTCGGCTGAAAAATATCAGTCGCGGCTTTACAATGACCGATGTTAGCAATTGTAATTTCTATTATATCCCTGAATATTATTTGGATGATGTCTATTAGGAAATGTTCGATCGGCGTCATCCGGTGATGCTTCCTTTTTAAACCTCGATCGGTCATCTTTCCTGACTGACGTCGGCTAGAATTTTTTTAGATCAGTATCGGTGATTCAAATTTTTTTCCCGAGGTTGGCGAACGTTTTCCCTTCCAAGCAATTGAAAACATGCCAGTGTCGGCCGAAACACAACTTCGGTTGTGCTCGAACGAAAAAACCTAGCCGACCTTCATAGTAAATTTTTACGGCAACATCGAACAAAAACGCTACGTCTACCGTAAAAAAATATTATCGGCCAGCGTTTGAAAAAAAATTGCGGAACGTCGGCTGAAAAATATCAGTCGTGGCCTTACAACAACAGAAGTCGGCAATTGTACTTTCTATTCAATCCCTGAATATTATTTGGATGATGTCTATTAGGAAATGTTCGATCGGCGTCATCCGGTGACGCTTCTTATTTAAACCTCGATCGGTCATCTTTCCTGACCGACGTCGGCTAGAATTTTTTTAGATAAGTATCGGTGAATAAAAAAATTTTTCCCGAGGTTAGCTAACGTTTTCCCTTCCAAGCAATTGAAAACATGCCGGTGTCGGCCGACACACAACTTCGGATGAGCTCGAACGAAAAAACCTAGCCGACCTAAATTCTAAATTTTTACGGCAACACCGAACAAAAACGCTACCTCTACCGTAAAAAACTACTATCGGTCAGCGTTTGTAAAAAAAATTGCGCAATGTCGGCTGAAAAATATCAGTCGCGTCTTTACAATGACCAATGTCGGCAATTGTAATTTCTATTATATCCCTGAATATTATTTGGATGATGTCTATTAGGAAATGTTCGATCGGCGTCATCCGGTGATGCTTCCTTTTTAAACATCGATCGGTCATCTTTCCTGACCGACGTCGGCTAGAATTTTTTTAGATCAGTATCGGTGATTCAAATTTTTTTCCCGAGGTTGGCGAACGTTTTCCCTTCCAAGCAATTGAAAACATGCCAGTGTCGGCCGAAACACAACTTCGGTTGTGCTCGAACGAAAAAACCTAGCCGACCTTCATAGTAAATTTTTACGGCAACATCGAACAAAAACGGTACGTCTACCGTAAAAAAATATTATCGGCCAGCGTTTGAAAAAAAATTGCGGAACGTCGGCTGAAAAATATCAGTCGTGGCCTTACAACAACAGAAGTCGGCAATTCTACTTTCTACTCAATCCCTGAATATTATTTGGATGATGTCTATTAGGAAATGTTCGATCGGCGTCATCCGGTGACGCTTCTTATTTAAATCTCGATCGGTCATGTTTCCTGACCGACGTCGGCTAGAATTTTTTTAGATCAGTATCGGTGAATCAAAATTTTTTTTCCGAGGTTCACTAACGTTTTCCCTTCCAAGCAAATGAAAACATTCCGGTGTCGGCCGAAACACAACTTCGGTTGTGCTCGAACGAAAAAACCTAGCCGACCTACATAGAAAATATTTAGGGCAACACCGAACAAAAGAGCTACCTCTACCATAAAAAAATATTATCTGCCAGCGTTTGTAAAAAAATTGCGCAACGTCGGCTGAAAAATATCAGTCGCGGCCTTACAACGACAAAAGTCGGCCATTCTACTTTCTATTCAATCCCTGAATATTATTTGGATGATGTCTATTAGGAAATGTTCGATCGGCGTCATCCGGTGACGCTTCTTTTTTAAACCTCGATCGGTCATCTTTCCTGTCCGACGTCGGCTAGTGATGTGAACCATACGGGGTGGATCGCTTGATACAGGTTACGAAGGTTTGGATGACGCCACTTCCGGTGAAGGAAGATAAGTCAGGATAGACGCCACTTCCGGTGAAGGAAGATAAGTCTGGGTAGACGCCACTTCCAATGAAGGAAGATAAGTCAGGGTAGACGCCACTTCCAGTGAAGGAAGATAAGTCTGGGTAGACGCCACTTCCGGTGAAGGAAGATAAGTCTGGGTAGACGCCACAAGGATTACCTTGATAAGTCTGATAATTGGTTCAACAAGGAACCTAGAGAGAAACTCTCACCCCAATTTTATCAAATGCCAAAAGCTTTCTTCTTTATTGAAAATAAAAACCAATACTTATAGTGTATCTGAACAAAAAGATAAAAATAGACATGGGCCTTCTAAACAGTTTGGGCCAAAATTACAATAAATAAAAATTATAACTAAAAACTTATTTAACTTGGGCCTTCAAATTAGTTTGGGCCTTCAGCAACAATTAATAGTCTTGATAGTGTCTCTGCCTCTGGGCCTTCATCCTTCTCCACTTGGGGGCTTTGTCCTTCTCCACTTGGGCCTTCGTCCTTCTCCACTTGGGTCTTTAGCCTGTATTTGGCCAGTTTCATGATTCTCATCATTCCCTCCTTCTTGGAAAAAACATTTGTCCTCAAATGTTCAGGATCATCACCGTGTTCAAGTACCACTTCCTTCCTTTCCTTGTGGGCTTGCTTGACATAGCTTTCATTCTTCTTTGCAATTTGCACCTTCCTAGCCGACCTAAATTCTAAATTTTTACGGCAACACCGAACAAAAACGCTACCTCTATCGTAAAAAAATATTATCGGTCAGCGTTTGTAAAAAAAATTGCGCAATGTCGGCTGAAAAATATCAGTCGCGGCTTTACAATGACCGATGTCGGCAATTGTAATTTCTATTATATCTCTGAATATTATTTGGATGATGTCTATTAGGAAATGTTCGATCGGCGTCATCCAGTGACGCTTCTTTTTTAAACCTCGATCAGTCATCATTCCTGACCGATGTCGGCTAGAATTTTTTTAGATCAGTATCGGTGAATCAAAATTTTTTTTTCGAGGTTCGCTAACGTTTTCCCTTCCAACCAAATAAAAATATGCCGGTGTCGGGCGAAACACAACTTTGGTTGTGCTCGAATGAGAAAACCTAGCCGACCTACATAGAAAATTTTTACGGCAACACCGAACAAAAGAGCTACTACCTCTACCATAAAAAAATATTATCTGCCAGCGTTTGTGAAAAAATTGCGCAACATCGGCTGAAAAATATCAGTCGCGGCCTTACAACGACAGAAGTCGGCCATTCTACTTTCTATTCAATCCCTGAATATTATTTGGATGATGTCTATTAGGAAATGTTCGATCGGCATCATCCGGTGACGCTTCTTTTTTAAACCTCGATCGGTCATCTTTCCTGACCGACGTCGGCTAGCATTTCTTTTGATCAGTAACGGAGAATCATAATTTTTGTCCTAGTGATGTGAACCTTACGGGGCGGATCGTTTGATACAGACTACGAAGGTTTGGATGTCACCACTTCCGATGAAGGAAGATAAGTCAGGGTAGACGCTACTTCCGGTAAAAGAAGATAAGTCACGGTAGACGCCACTTCCGGTGAAGGAAGATAGGTCAGGGTAGACGCCACTTTCAGTGAAGGAAGATAAGTCAGGGTAGACGCCACAAGGATTACCTTGATAAGTCTGATAATTGGTTCAACAAGGAACCCAGAGAGAAACTCTCACCAAATTTTATCAAATGCCAAAAGTTTTTTTTTTTTGAAAATAAAACCCAATACTTATAGTGTATCTGAACAAAAAGATAAAAATAGGCATGGGCCTTCTAAACAGTTTGGGCCAAAATTACAATAAAAATAAATTATAACTTAAAACTTATTTAACTTGGGCCTTCAAATTAATTTGGGCCTTCAGCAACAATTAATAGTGTTGATAGTGTCTCTGCCTCTGGCCCTTCATCCTTCTCCACTCGGGGGCTTTATCCTTCTCCACTTGGGCCTTTGCCCTTCTCCACTTGGGCCTTTAGCCTGTATTTGGCCAATTTCAGGATTCTCATCATTCCCTCCTTCTTGGAAAACATTTGCCCTCAAATGTCCAAGATCATCACCGGGTTCAAGTACCACTTCATTCCTTTTCTTGTGGGCTTGCTTGGCATAACTTTCATTCTTCTTTGCAATTTGCACATTCACTTGGTCATACAATTTTTTTACATACGCAACTTTGGTCTGTGCATCCTTATGCTGAGTCTCTTGGGGCTTGCTGTTGGAAGTTGGCCTGTTAGGCAATGAAGCTTCTGGAAGGAGATCAACTTGATGTTCTATGCCTCTTGAAGGTGGCAGTCCATGAGGAATCTCCATAGGAAAGACATTTTTAAATTCCTGCAACAAGGGTTGAACACTAGGAGAAATAGAAATAGTAAACTCATTAGAATTATCAGTAGAAATTTTACTGTATTTGCAATACTGTAGATTGAGTGGTTCATAAGCAGGTAACATTTTCCTCACTTCACTCGCCTCTGCAAAATAATTAAATTTTCTCTCATGTGTATCACTCTCTCTCTTATGTGTATCACTCTTTTCCTCGGGTGTATCACTCTTCTTTTTCATATTCCTTTGTGGTGCCTCACTATCTTCTTTCTCTTGTTCTCTCTTTTCTCTCATTCTGATTTGGTCTTCACACACTTCTCTAGGGGATAGAGGTTTAAGAGTAAACGAGGAAGATTTGGCTATTCGTCTGTAGGGCTCTTCTTTGTTACGGTTCAACAAACGTTGCATTTGTGTAGTCCACACGTCCAGAAATAAGCGCTGAGATCCGTCCAGTTGATGATATACACCACCATTGTCACCAACTCTTGCCATGATTAAGGAACAAAGAATTTTGCAGTAAACTAAAAAAAAAATTCAGGACCTCACCACACTCTACTCACGTGTTTCTCTCTTTGATGGTAGTTCACTCGTGTTTGATGCTCTCAATATAGGCTTTTGTGTAATGTATTCCCTCTTGCCTTTTACCACTCACTCCCTCTTAAGTTCCTGGATGGATCAAATTAGACACACAAGGTAATATAAAATAAAAGGAAAGACAATATAATTATCAGAGTAACAGATTTGATTTGGGATAACAACTTGGACTTGGTTTGGATAGCATATTGGATTTGATTTGGATAACAGATTAGATTTGATTTGATTTGGATAAAAAAATTTGATTTGATATTATTTGGATAATAGATCAGATTTGGATAACAGATATGATAACAAATAAGATAACAAGTAGGATAACAGATAAGATAACAGATATGACCAGTAAACTTCAAATGCTCATAACTTTTGCTACGGTTGTCCGTTTGAGGCCCACTATATATCAAAACGCTTAGAATTCAATGGAGAATCTAGATAAGGGGATTTGGTACACGATTTTCTGCCAAAAAAAAGCCTCTAACTTCCTCAATTTCGTGTTCAAAGATCAAACACCCCACTTTCTTTTCTTTTCTTTTCTTTTTGTTTCCTTCTCTTTTTTTTTCAAATTTCTGCAACTTTTTTTTTTAACTTGAAATAAAACTCAAACAGATTTTTTTTTTACACAAAGTTTGAAAGACACAAGAAACTAGAATAAGAACGAAACAAAGACACAAACAAGAACGCAACAAGACGCAAACTAGAAAACAAATAACAGAACAAGGACAAAACACGAACCTAGACAAATTACAAAGGAAAATAATAGGATAGGATAGAACCTGTATCAAGAACTAAAGCTCTGATACCAAATGACGTGAACCTAAGTAGGAGCGGATCGTTTGATACAGGTTGTAGAGTCTTTTGGATGACGCCACTTCCGGTGAAGGAAGATAAGTCAGGGTAGACGCCACTTCCGGTAAAGGAAGATAAGTCAGGGTAGACGCCACTTCCGGTGAAGGAAGATAAGTCAGGGTAGACGCCACTTCCAGTGAAGGAAGATAAGTCAGGGTAGACGCCACAACGATTACCTTGATAAGTCTGATAATTGGTTCAACAAGGAACCCAGAGAGAAACTCTCACCAAATTTTATCAAATGCCAAATTTTTTTTTTATGAAAATAAAACCCAATACTTATAGTGTATCTGAACAAAAAGTAAAAATAGGCAAGGGCCTTCTAAACAGTTTGGGCAAAAATTACAATAAAAATAAATTATAATTTAAAACTTATTTAACTTGGGCCATCAAATTAATTTGGGCCTTCAGCAACAATTAATAGTCTTGATAGTGTCTCTACCTCTGGGCCTTCATCCTTCTCCACTCGGGGGCTTTATCCTTCTCCACTTGGGCCTTCGCCCTTCTCCACTTGGGCCTTTAG
Organism: Glycine max; assembly: GCF_000004515.6. Lineage (NCBI taxonomy): Eukaryota > Viridiplantae > Streptophyta > Magnoliopsida > Fabales > Fabaceae > Glycine > Glycine max. Next base: position 15,073 of record NW_024464730.1, read on the forward strand.
CC
>NW_024464730.1:20569-26525 GCF_000004515.6 Glycine max
ATGGCCCAATCCTTGTAAAGTTGGCTGACCAAAAATATGTTTTGGGTTAATCAATTAAAAGGGCTTTAGTTAGGTTTAGTTCAAGTTGTAATAAGGGCCCAATTGGCAACCTAGGCATCAGCCTTTTGGGAGACCAAATGGTGGCTGACTTGTTGGCTGTTGGGGGTGACTTTTGGTTGCCACAATTTCAGTTACACTCAGCCATTAAGTTTTTTTAATTCCCTAGGTTAATGGCATTAAGTTATTTTAATTCTAGGTTAGTGGGTCATTACTAAAATCTGCTGTAAAGCTTCTATATAAGCTGAACCATTTTATCAATAAACACAAGTTGAGTTTTATTCAGAAAATTAGAGTTTATCTCTTTTATCTTAGTGAGAGTGATTCTCCTAAATTCTTGAGTGATTCAAGAACACCCTGGCTGTATCAAAGGACTTTCACAACCTTTGTGTGTTGCCCTCGCTGGAAAGAGTGATTCTTTCCTTCCTATCATCTCCACCCTTGTTCTTTCAAACCACAATTCCAGAAAATCCACCTCTGCCCAGAATTATCTCGTGGCCATAACTCCCATTTTACGCACTCAAATTAAGTGATTCTTGAGCCTAAATTGACTTTCAAAACGAGACCTTTCACCTCGTTTTGAAATCACCTCATTTGGAGCCCTGTAGCTTATTGCCATTTCTATATTTCTGTCCAGCCAACACTTAACCTACATTTTACCATCCCATTCATCCATTTTATGCCAAGAACCACCTTATTAAGACCCACGAAATTAGCCACCTTATTTTCCATCATTTCCTTAATCAATTTCCGCATTTTCCATCAAGGTTTAATCCTAGACGATCCTAAGTCAACCCTTGTGCCATGAGGGTTCATATCAATTAGGAAATGTTAGATCAGCGTCATCCGGTGATGCTTCTTTTTTAAACCTCGATCGGTCATCTTTCCTGACCGACGTCGGCTAACATTTTTTTCGATAAGTATCGGTGATTCAAATTTTTTTTCCCGAGGTTGGCTAACGTTTTCCCTTCCAAGCAATTGAAAACATGTCGGTGTCGGCCGAAACACAACTTCGGTTGTGCTCTAACGAAAAAACCTAGCCGACCTTCATAGTAAATTTTTACGGCAACATCGAACAAAAACGCTACCTCTACCGTAAAAAAATATTATCGGTCAGCGTTTGTAAAAAAAATTGCGCAATGTCGGCTGAAAAATAACAGTCGCGGCTTTACAATGACCGATGTCGGCAATTGTAATTTCTATTATATCCCTTAATATTATTTGGATGCTGTCTATTAGGAAATGTTCGATCGGCGTCATCCGGTGATGCTCCTTTTTTAAACCTGGATCGGCCATCTTTCCTGACCGACGTCGGCTAACATTTTTTTCGATAAGTATCGGTGATTCAAATTTTTTTTTCCCGAGGTTGGCAAACGTTTTCCCTTCCAAGCAATTGAAAACATGCCGGGTGTCGGCCGAAACACAACTTCGGTTGTGCTCTAACGAAAAAACCTAGCCGACCTTCATAGTAATTTTTACGGCAACATCGAACAAAAACGCTACCTCTACCGTAAAAAAATATTATCTGTCAGCGTTTGTAAAAAAATTGCGAACGTCGGCTGAAAAATATCAGTCGCAGCTTTACAATGACCGATGTCGGCAATTGTAATTTCTATTATATCCCTGAATATTATTTGGATGAAGTCTATTAGAAATGTTCGATCGGCGTCATCCGATGATGCTTCTTGTTTAAACCTCGATCGGCCATCTTTCCTGACCGACGTCGGCCAAAATTTTTTTCGATCAGTATCGGTGAATCAAAATTATTTTTTCTGAGGTTGGGGAACGTTTTCCCTTCCAAGCAAATGAAAACATGCCGGTGTCGGTCGAACACAACTTCGGTTGTGCTCGAACGAAAAAACCTAGCCGGCCTTCATAGTAAATTTTTACTGCAACACCGAACAAAAGAGCTACCTCTACCGTAAAAAAATATCATCTGCCAGCGTTTGTAAAAAAGTAGCGCAACGTCGACTGAAAAATATAAGTCGCGGCCTTACAACAACAGAAGTCAGCCATTCTACTTTCTATTAAATCCCTTAATATTATTTGGATGATGTCTATTAGGAAATGTTCGATCGGCGTCATCCGGTGACGCTTCTTTTTTAAACTTCGATCGGTCATCTTTCCTGACCGACGTCGGCTAGCATTTCTTTTGATCAGTAACGGAGAATCATAATTTTTTGTCCTTGGATGCCTAATATTTTCCCTTCCAAGCAAATGAAAACATGTCGGTGTCAGCCGAAACACAACTTCGGTTGAGCTCGAACGAAAAAACCTAGCCGACCTAAATTCTAAATTTTTACGGCAACATCTAACAAAAACGCTACTTCTACCATAAAAAAATATTATCGGTCAGGGTTTGTAAAAAAATTGCGCAATGTCGGCTGAAAAATATCAGTCGTGGCTTTACAATGACCGATGTTGGCAATTGGAATTTCTATTATATCCCTGAATATTATTTGGATAAAGTCTATTAGGAAATGTTCGATCGGTGTCATTCGGTGATGCTTCTTTTTCAAACCTCGATCGGTCATCTTTCCTGACTGACGTCGGCTAGAATTTTTTTAGATCAGTATCAGTGAATCAAAATTTTTTTCCGAGGTTCGCTAACGTTTTCCCTTCCAAGAAAATTAAAACATGCCGCTGTCGGCCGAAACACAACTTCGGTTGTGCTCGAACGAAAAAACCTAGGCAACCTTCATAGTAAATTTTTACGGCAACACCGAACTAAAACGCTACCTCTACCGTAAAAAAATATTATCGGTTAGCGTTTGTAATAAAAATTGCGCAACGTCGGCTGAAAAATATCAGTCGCGGCCTTACAACGACAGAAGTCGGCCATTCTACTTTCTATACAATCCCTGAATATTATTTGGATGATGTCTATTAGGAAATGTTCGATTAGCGTCATCCGGTGATGCTTCTTGTTTAAATCTCGATCGGCCATCTTTACTGACCTACGTCGACTAAAATTTTTTTCGATCAGTATCGGTGAATCAAAATTTTTTTTCCGAGGTTGGCGAACGTTTTCCCTTCCAAGCAATTGAAAAGATGCCAGTGTCGGCCGAAACACAACTTCGTTGTACTCGAACGAAAAAACCTAGCCGACCTACATAGAAAATTTTTACGGCAACACCGAACAAAAGAGTTACCTCTATCGTAAAAAAATATTATCGGCCAGCGTTTGTAAAAAAATTGCGCAACGTCGGCTGAAAAATATCAGTCGCGACTTTACAATGACCGATGTCGGCAATTGTAATTTCTATTATATCCCTGAATATTATTTGGATGAGTCTATTAGGAAATGTTCGATCGGCGTCATCCGGTGATGCTTCTTTTTTAAACCTCGATCCCATCTTTCCTTACCGACGTCGGCTAGAATTTTTTTAGATCAGTATCGGTGATTCAAATTTTTTTCCCGAGGTTGGCTAACGTTTTCCATTCCAAGCAATTGAAAACATGCCGGTGTTGGCCGAAACACAACTTCCGTTGTGCTCGAACGAAAACCTAGCCGACCTTCATATTAAATTTTTACGGCAACACCGAACAAAAACGCTACGTCTACCGTAAAAAAACGTTATCGGTCAGCGTTTGAAAAAATATCTGCACAATGACGGCTGAAAAATATCAGTCGCGGCTTTACAATGACCGATGTCAGCAATTGTAATTTCTATTATATCCCTGAATATTATTTGGATGATGTCTATTAGGAAATGTTCGATCGGCGTCATCCGGTGATGCTTGTTTTTTAAACCTCGATCGGTCATCTTTCCTGACCGACGTCGGCTAGAATTTTTTTAGATCAGTATCGGTGAATCAAAATTTTTTTTCTGAGCTTCGCTAGCGTTTTCCCTTCAAAGCAAATGAAAACATGCCGGTGTCGGCCGAAACACAACTTCGGTTGTGCTCGAACTAAAAAACCTAGCCGACCAACATATAAAATTTTTACGGCAACACTGAACAAAAGAGCTACCTCTACCATAAAAAAATATTATCTGCCAGCGTTTGTAAAAAAGTTGCTCAACGTCGACTGAAAAATATCAGTCGCGGCCTTACAACAACAGAAGTCGGCCATTCTACGTTCTATTCAATCCCTGAATATTATTTGGATGATGTCTATTAGGAAATGTTCCATCGGCGTCATCCGGTGACGCTTTCTTTTTTAAACCTCGATCGGTCATCTTTCCTGACCGACGTCGGCTAGCATTTCTTTTTGATCAGTAACGGAGAATCATAATTTTTTGTCCTAGGATAGCTAATATTTTCCCTTCCAAGCAAATGAAAACACGCCGGTGTCAGCCGAAACACAACTTCGGTTGAGCTCGAACGAAAAAACCTAGCCGACCTAAATTCTAAATTTTTACGCCAACACCGAACAAAAACGCTACTTCTACCGTAAAAAAATATTATCGGTCAGCGTTTGTAAAAAAATTGCGCAACGTCGACTGAAAAATATCAGTCGCGGCTTTACAATGACCGATGTCGGCAATTGTAATTTCTATTATATCCCTGAATATTATTTGGATGCTGTCTATTAGGAAATGTTCGATCGGCGTCATCCGGTGATGCTCCTTTTTTAAACCTCGATCGGCCATCTTTCCTGACCGACGTCGGCTAACATTTTTTTCGATAAGTATCGGTGATTCAAATTTTTTTCCCGAGGTTGGCTAACGTTTTCCCTCCAAGCAATTGAAAACATGCCGGTGTCACCCGAAACACAACTTCGGTTGTGCTAGAACGAATAAACCTAGCCGACCTTCATAGTAAATTTTTACGGCAACACCGAACAAAAACGCTACCTCTACCGTAAAAAAATATTATCGGTCAGTGTTTGTAAAAAAAATTGTGCAATGTCGGCTGAAAAATATCAGTCGCGGCTTTAAATGACCGATGTCGGCAATTGTAATTTCTATTATATCCCTGAATATTATTTGGATGATGTCTATTAGAAATGTTCGATCGGCGTCATCCGGTGATGCTTCTTGTTAAAACCTCGATCGCTCATCTTTCCTGACTGACGTCGGCTAGAATTTTTTTAGATCAGTATCGGTGAATCAAAATTTTTTTCCGAGGTTCGCTAACGTTTTCCCTTCCAAGCAATTGAAAACATGCCGGTATCGGCCGAAACACAACATCGGTTGTGCTCGAACGAAAAAACCTAGTCGACATTCATAGTAATTTTTTAGTGCAACACCGAACAAAACAGCTACCTCTACCATAAAAAAATATTATTGGCCATTGTTTATAAAAAAATTGCGCAACGTCGGCTGAAAAAAATCAGTCGCGGCCTTACAACGACAGAAGTCGGCCAATCTACTTTCTATTCAATCCCTGAATATTATTTGGATGATCTCTATTAGAAAATGTTCGACCGGCGTCATCCGGTGATGCTTCTTGTTTAAACCTCGATCGGCCATCTTTCCTGACCGACGTCGGCAAAAATTTTTTTCGATCAGTATCGATGAATCAAAATTTTTTTTCCGAGGTTGGCGAACGTTTTCCCTTCCAAGCAATTGAAAACATGCCGGTGTCGGCCGAAACACAACTTCGGTTGTGCTCGAACGAAAAACCTAGCCGACCCAAATTCTAAATTTTAACGGCAACACCGAACAAAAACGCTACCTCTACCGTAAAAAATATTATCGGTCAGCGTTTGTAAAAAAATTGCGCAATGTCGGCTGAAAAATATCAGTCGCGGCTTTACAATAACCGATGTCGGCAATTGTAATTTCTATTATATCCCTGAATATTATTTGGATGCTGTCTATTAGGAAATGTTCGATCGGCGTCATCCGGTGATGCTCCTTTTTTAAACCTCGATCAGCCATCTTTCCTGACCGACGTCGGCTAACATTTTTTTCGATAAGTATCGGTGATTCAAATTTTTTACCCGAGGTTG
>NW_024464730.1:27701-30688 GCF_000004515.6 Glycine max
CCGACGTCGGCTAGCATTTCTTTAGAACAGTATCGGTGAATCATAATTTTTTGTCCAAGGATGGCTAACGCTTTCCCATCCAAGCAAATGAAAACATGCCGGTGTCAGCCGAAACACAACTTCGGTTGTGCTCGAACGAAAAAACCTAGCCGACCTAAATTCTAAATTTTTACGGCAACACCGTACAAAAACGCTACCTCTACCGTATAAAAAAATATTATCGGTCAGCGTTTGTAAAAAAAATTGCGCAATGTCGGCTGAAAATTATCAGTCGCGGTTTTACAATGACCGATGTCGGCAATTGTAATTTCTATTATATCCCTGAATATTATTTGGATGCTGTCTATTAGGAAATGTTCGATCGACGTCATTCGGTGATGCTTCTTATTTAAACCTCAATCGGTCATCTTTCCTGACAGACGTCGGCTAACATTTTTTTAGATCAGTATCGGTGATTCTAATTTTTTTTCCGAGGTTCGCTAACGTTTTCCTTACCAAGCAATTGAAAGCATGCCGGTGTCGGCCGAATCACAACTTCGGTTGTGCTCGAACGAAAAAACCTAGTTGACCTACATAGAAATATTTACGGCAACACCGAACAAAAGAGTTACCTCTACCATAAAAAAATATTATCCGCCAGCGTTTCTAAAAAAATTGCACAATGTCGGCTGAAAAATATCAGTCGCGGCCTTACAACGACACAAGTCGGCATTCTACTTTCTATCCAATCCCCGAATATTATTTGGATGATGTCTATTTGGAAATGTTCGATCGGCGTCATCCGGTGACGCTTCTTTTTTAAACCTCGATCGGTCATCTTTCCTGACCGACGTCGGCTAGAATTTTTTTAGATCAGTATCGGTGAATCAAATTATTTTTTTTCCGAGCTTCGCTAACGTTTTCCCTTCCAAGCAAATGAAAACATGCCGGTGTCGGCCGAAACAAAACTTCGGTTGTGCTCAAACGAAAAAACCTAGCCGACCTACATAGAAATTTTTTACTGCAACACCGAACAAAAGAGCTACCTCTACCGTAAAAAAATATTATCTGCTAGCGTTTGTAAAAAAGTTGTGCAACGTCGACAGAAAAATATTAGTCGCGGCCTTACAACAACAGAAGTCGGCCATTCTACTTTCTATTAAATCCCTGAATATTATTTGGATGATGCTTCTTTTTCAAACCTCGATCGGTCATCTTTCCTGACTGACGTCGGCTAGAATTTTTTTAGATCAGTATCAGTGAATCAAAATTTTTTTCCGAGGTTCGCTAACGTTTTCCCTTCCAAGAAAATTAAAACATGCCGGTGTCGGCCGAAACTCAACTTCGGTTGTGCTCGAACGAAAAAACCTAGGCAACCTTCATAGTAAATTTTCACGGCAACACCGAACTAAAACGCTACCTCTACCGTAAAAAAATATTATCGGTCAGCGTTAGTAAAAAAAATTGCGCAATGTCTTCTGAAAAATATCAGTCGCGGCTTTACATTGACCGATGTCGACAATTGTAATTTCTATTATATCCCTGAATATTATTTGGATGAAGTCTATTAGAAATGTTCGATCGGCGTCATTCGGTGATGCTTCTTTTTTAAACCCCGATCGGTCATCTTTCCTGACCGACGTCGGCTAGAAATTTTTTAGATCAGTATCGGTGAATCAAAATTTTTTTTCCGAGGTTCGCGAACGTTTTCCCTTCCAAGCAAATGAAAACATACCAGTGTCGGCCGAAACACAACTTCGGTTGTGCTCGAACGAAAAAACCTAGGTGACCTTCATAGTAAATTTTTACGGCAACACCGAACAAAAACGCTACCTCTACCGTAAAAAAATATTATTGGTCAGCATTTGTAAAAAATATAGCGCAATGTCTTCTGAAAAATATCAGTCGCGGCTTTACAATGACCGATGTCGCCAATTGTAATTTCTATTATATCCCTGAATATTATTTGGAGGAAGTCTATTAGGAAATGTTCTATCGGCGTCATTCGGTGATGCTTCTTTTTTAAACCTCGATCGGTCATCTTTCCTGACCGACGTCGGCTACAATTTTTTTAGATCAGTATCGGTGAATCAAAATTTTTTTTCCGAGGTTCGCTAACGTTTTCCCTTCCAAGCAAATGAAAACATGCCGGTGTCGGCTGAAACACAACTTCGGTTGTGCTCGAACGTAAAAACCTAGCCGACCTACATAGAAAATTTTTACGGCAACACCGAACAAAAGAGCTACCTCTGCCGTAAAAAAATATTATCTGCCAGCGTTTGTAAAAAATTTGCGCAACGTCGACTGAAAAATATCAGTCGCGGCCTTACAACGACAGAAGTCGGCCATTCTACTTTCCATTCAATCCCAGAATATTATTTGGATGATGTCTATTAGGAAATGTTCCATCGGCGTCATCCGGTGAGGCTTCTTTTTTAAACCTCGATCGGTCATCTTTCCTGACCGACGTCGGCTAGAATTTTATTAGATCAGTATCGGTGAATCAAATTTTTTTTTTCTGAGGTTCGCTAACGTTTTCCCTTCCAAGCAAATGAAAACATGCCGGTGTCGGCCGAAACACAACTTCGGTTGTGCTCGAACGAAAAAATGTAGCCGTCCTACATAGAAAATTTTTACGGCAACACCGAACAAAAGAGCTACCTCTACCGTAAAAAAATATTATCTGCCAGCCTTTGTAAAAAATTTGCGCAACGTCGATTGAAAAATATCAGTCGCGGCCTTACAACGACAGAAGTCGGCCATTCTACTTTCTATTCAATCCCTAAATATTATTTGGATGATGTCTATTTGGAAATGTTCGATCGGCGTGATCCGGTGACGCTTCTGTTTTAAACCTCGATCGCTTATCTCTCCTGACCGACGTCGACTAACATTTCTTTTGATCAGTAACGGAGAATCATAATTTTTTGTCCTAGGATGGCTAATATTTTCCCTTCCAAGCAAATGAAAACATGCCGGTATCAGCCGAAACACAACTTCGGTTATGC
>NW_024464730.1:31114-62414 GCF_000004515.6 Glycine max
AGCCGACCTAAATTCTAAATTTTTACGGCAACACCGAACAAAAACGCTACCTCTACCGTAATAAAATATTATCGGTCAGCGTTTGTAAAAAAATTGCACAATGTCGGCTGAAAAATATCAGTCGCGGCTTTACAATGACCGATGTCGGCAATTGTAATTGGTATTATATCCCTGAATATTATTTGGATGCTGTCTATTAGGAAATGTTCGATCGGCGTCATCCGGAGATGCTCTTTTTTTAAACCTCGATCGGCCATCTTTCTTGACCGACGTCGGCTAGAATTTTTTAGATTAGTATCGGTGAATCAAATTTTTTTTTCCGAGGTTCACTAACGTTTTCCCTTCCAAGCAAATGAAAACATGCCGGTGTCGGCCGAAACACAACTTCGGTTGTGCTCGAACGAAAAAACCTAGCCGACCTAAATTCTAAATTTTTACGGCAACACCGAACAAAAGAGCTACCTCTACCGTAAAAAAATATTATCTGCTAGAGTTTGTAAAAAAGTTGCGCAACGTCGACAGAAAAATATTAGTCGCGGCCTTACAACAACAGAAGTCGGCCATTCTACTTTCTATTAAATCCCTGAATATTATTTGGATGATGTCTATAAGGAAATGTTCGATCGGCGTCATCCGATGACGCTTCTTTTTTAAACTTCGATCGGTTATCTTTCCTGACCGACGTCGGCTAGCGTTTCTTTTGATCAGTAATGGAGAATCATAATTTTTTGTCCTAGGATGGCTAATATTTTCCCTTCCAAGCAAATGAAAACATGCCGGTGTCAGCCGAAACCCATCCTCGGTTGAGCTCGAACGAAAAAACCTAGCCGACCTAAATTCTAAATTTTTACGGCAACACCGAACAAAAACGCTATCTGTACCATAAAAAAATATTATCTGCCAGTGTTTGTAAAAAATTGCGCAACGTCGACTGAAAAATATCAGTCGCGGCCTTACAACAACAGAAGTCGGCCATTCTAATTTCTATGAAATCCCTGAATATTATTTGGATGATGTCTATTAAGAAATGTTCGATCGGCGTCATCCGGTGATGCTTCTTGTTTAAACCTCGATCGGCCATCTTTCCTGACCGACGTCGGCTAACATTTTTTTCGATAAGTCTCGTTGATTCAAATTTTTTTCCCGAGGTTTGCTAACGTTTTCCCTTCCAAGCAATTGAAAACTCGCCGGTGTGGGCCGAAACACAACTTCGGTTGTGCTAGAATGAAAAAACCTAGTCGACCTTCACAGTAAATTTTTACGGCAACACCGAACTAAAACGCTACCTCTACCGTAAAAAAATATTATCGGTCAGCGTTTGTAAAAAAAAATTGCGCAATGTCGACTGAAAAATATCAGTCGCGGCCTTACAATGACCGATGTCGGCAATTGTAATTTCTATTATATCCCTGAATATTATTTGGATGAAGTCTATTAGGAAATGTTCGATCGGCATCATTTGGTGATGCTTCTTTTTTAAACCTCGATCGGTCATCTTTCCTAACTGACGTCGGCTAGAATTTTTTTAGATCAGTATCGGTGAATGAAAATTTTTTTCCGAGGTTCGCTAACGTTTTCCCTTCCAAGCAAATTAAAACATGCCGGTGTCGGCCGAAACACAACTTCGGTTGTGCTCGAACGAAAAAACCTAGGCAACCTTCATAGTAAATTTTTACGGCAACACCGAACTAAAACGCTACCTCTACCGTAAAAATATATTATCGGTCAGCGTTTGTAAAAAAAATTGCGCAATGTCGGCTGAAAAATATCAGTCGTGGCTTTACAATGACCGATGTCGGCAATTGTAATTTCTATTATATCCCTGAATATTATTTGGATAAAGTCTATTAGGAAATGTTCGATCGGCATCATTTGGTGATGCTTCATTTTTACACCTCGATCGGTCATCTTTCCTGACTGACGTCGGCTAGAATTTTTTTAGATCAGTATCGGTGAATCAAAATTTTTTTCCGAGGTTCGCTAACGTTTTCCCTTCAAAGCAAATTAAAACATGCCGGTGTCGGCCGAAACTCAACTTCGGTTGTGCTCGAACGAAAAAACCTAGGCAACCTTCATAGTAAATTTTTACGTCAACACCGAACTAAAACGCTACCTCTACCGTAAAAAAAAATATTATCGGTCAGCGTTTGTAAAAGAAATTGCGCAATGTCTTCTGAAAAATATCAGTCGCGGCTTTACAATGACCGATGTCGGCAATTGTAATTTCTATTATATCCCTGAATATTATTTGGATGAAGTCTATTAGAAATGTTCGATCGGCGTCCTCCGATGATGCTTCTTGTTTAAACCTCGATCGGCCATCTTTCCTGACCGACGTCGGCCAAAATTTTTTTCGATCAGTATCGGTGAATAAAATTTTTTTTTTCTGAGGTTGGCGAACGTTTTCCCTTCCAAGCAAATGAAAACATGCCGCTGTCGGCCGAAACACAACTTCGGTTGTGCTCGAACGAAAAAACCTAGCCGGCCTTCATAGTAAATTTTTACTGCAACACCGAACAAAAGAGGTACCTCTACCGTAAAAAAATATCATCTACCAGCGTTTGTAAAAAAGTAGCGCAACGTCGACTGAAAAATATAAGTCGCGGCCTTACAACAACAGAAGTCAGCCATTCTACTTTCTATTAAATCCCTGAATATTATTTGGATGATGTTCGATCGGCGTCATCCGGTGACGCTTCTTTTTTAAACATCGATCGGTCATCTTTCCTGACCGACGTCGGCTAGCATTTCTTTTGATCAGTAACGGAGAATCATAATTTTTTGTCCTTGGATGCCTAATATTTTCCCTTCCAAGCAAATGAAAACATGTCGGTGTCAGCCGAAACACAACTTCGGTTGAGCTCGAACGAAAAAACCTAGCCGACCTAAATTCTAAATTTTTACGGCAACATCGAACAAAAACGCTACCTCTACCGTAAAAAAATATTATCGGTCAGGGTTTGTAAAAAAATTGCCCAATGTCGGCTGAAAAATATCAGTCGCGACTTTACAATGACCGATGTCGGCAATTGTAATTTCTATTATATCCCTGAATATTATTTGGATGAAGTCAATTAGGAAATGTTCGATTGGCGTCATTCGGTGATGCTTCTTTTTTAAACCTCGATCGGTCATCTTTCCAGACCGACATCGGCTAGAATTTTTTTAGATCAGTATCGGTGAATCAAAATTTTTTTCCGAGGTTCGCTAACGTTTTCCCTTCAAAGCAAATTAAAACATGCCGGTGTCGGCCGAAACTCAACTTCGGTTGTGCTCGAACGAAAAAACCTAGGCAACATTCATAGTAAATTTTTACGGCAACACCGAACTAAAACGCTACCTCTACCGTAAAAAAATATTATCGGTCAGCTTTTGTAAAAAAAATTGCGCAACGTCGGCTGAAAAATATCAGTCGCGGCCTTACAAAGACAGAAGTCGGCCATTCTACTTTCTATACAATCCCTGAATATTATTTGGATGATGTCTATTAGGAAATGTTCGATTGGCGTCATCCGGTGATGCTTCTTGTTTAAATCTCGATCGGCCATCTTTCCTGACCTACGTCGACTAAAATTAATTTCGATCAGTATCGGTGTATCAAAATTTTTTTTCCGAGGTTGGCGAACGTTTTCCCTTCCAAGAAATTGAAAAGATGCCAGTGTCGGCCGAAACACAACTTCGTTGTGCTCGAACGAAAAAACCTAGCCGACCTACATAGAAAATTTTTACGGCAACACCGAACAAAAGAGTTACCTCTATCGTAAAAAAATATCATCGGCCAGCGTTTGTAAAAAAATTGCGCAACGTCGGCTGAAAAATATCAGTCGCGACTTTACAATGTCCGATGTCGGCAATTGTAATTTCTATTAAATCCCTGAATATTATTTGGATGATGTTCGATCGGCGTCATCCGGTGACGCTTCTTTTTTAAACTTCGATCGGTCATCTTTCCTGACCGACGTCGGCTAGCATTTCTTTTGATCAGTAATGGAGAATCATAATTTTTTGTCCTAGGATGGCTAATATTTTCCCTTCCAAGCAAATGAAAACATGTCGGTGTCAGCCGAAACACAACTTCAGTTGAGCTCGAACGAAAAAACCTAGCCGACCTAAATTCTAAATTTTTACGGCAACACCGAACAAAAACGCTATCTCTACCGTAAAAAAATATTATCTGCCAATGTTTGTAAAAAAGTTGCGCAACGTCGACTGAAAAATATCAGTCGCGGCCTTACAACAACAGAAGTCGGCCATTCTACTTTCTATTCAATCCCTGAATATTATTTGGATGATGTCTATTAGAAATGTTCGATCGGCGTGATCCGGTGACGCTTCTATTTTAAACCTCGATCGCTTATCTTTCCTGACCGACGTCGACTAACATTTCTTTTGATCAGTAACGGAGAATCATAATTTTTTGTCCTAGGATGGCTAATATTTTCCCTTCCAAGCAAATGAAAACATGCCGGTATCAGCCGAAACACAACTTCGGTTATGCTCGAACGAAAACACCTAGCCGACCTACATAGAAAATTTTTACGGCAACACCGAACAAAAGAGCTACCTCTACCGTAAAAAAATATTATCGGCCAGTGTTTATAAAAAAACTGCGCAACGTCGGCTGAAAAAAATCAGTTGCGGTCTTACAACGACAGAAGTCGGCCAATCTACTTTCTATTCAATCCCTGAATATTATTTGGATGATGTCTATTAGCAAATGTTCGATCGGCGTCATGCGGTGATGCTTCTTGTTTAAACCTCGATCGGCCATTTTCCTGACCGACGTCGGCTAAAATTTTTTTCGATCAGTATCGGTGAATCAAAATTTTTTTTCCGAGGTTGGCGAACGTTTTCCCTTCCAAGCAACTGAAAACATGCCGGTGTCGGCCGAAACACAACTTCGTTGTGCTTGAACGAAAAAACCTAGCCGACGTACATTGTAAATTTTTACGGCAACACCGAACAAAACGCTACCTCTACCGTAATAAAATATTATCGGTCAGCGTTTGTAAAAAAATTGCACAATGTCGGCTGAAAAATATCAGTCGCGGCTTTACAATGACCGATGTCGGCAATTGTAATTGGTATTATATCCCTGAATATTATTTGGATGCTGTCTATTAGGAAATGTTCGATCGGCGTCATCCGGAGATGCTCTTTTTTTAAACCTCGATCGGCCATCTTTCCTTACCGACGTCGGCTAACATTTTTTTCGATAAGTATTGGTGATTCAAATTTTTTTCCCGAGGTAGGCTAACGTTTTTCCTTCCAAGCAATTGAAAACATGCCGGTGTCGGCCGAAACACAACTTCGGTTGTGCTCGAACGAAAAAACCTAGCCGACCTAAATTCTAAATTTTTATGGCAACACCGAACAAAAACACTACCTCTACCGTAAAAAAATATTATCGGTCAGCGTTTGTAAAAAAAATTGCGCAATGTCAGCTGAAAAATATGAGTCGCGGCCTTACAACGATAGAAGTCGCCCTTTCTACTTTCTATTCAATCCCTGAATATTATTTGGATGATTTCTATTAGGAAATGTTCGATCGGCGTCATCCGGTAATGCTTCTGGTTTAAACCTCGATCGACCATCTTTCCTGATCGACGTCGGCTAAAATTTTTTTCGATCAGTATCGGTGAATCAAAATTTTTTTTCCGAGGTTGGTGAACGTTTTCCCTTCCAATTAATTGAAAACATGCCGGTGTCGGCCGAAATAGAACTTCGTTGTGCTCGAACGAAAAAACCTAGCCGACCTTCATAGTAAATTTTTACGGCAACACCGAACAAAAACGCTACCTCTACCGTAAAAAAATATTATCGGTCAGCGTTTGTAAAAAAATTGCGCAATGTCGGCTGAAAAATATCAGTCGCGGCTTTACAATGACCGATGTCGGCAATTGTAATTTCTATTATATCCCTGAATATTATTTGGATGCTGTCTATTAGGAAATGTTCGATCGGCGTCATACGGTGATGCTCCTTTTTTAAACCTCGATCGGTAATCTTTCCTGACCGACGTCGGCTAGAATTTTTTTAGATCAGTATCGGTGAATCTAAATTTTTTTCCTGAGGTTGACTAACGTTTTCTCTTCCAAGCAATTGAAAACATGCCGGTGTCGGCCGAAACACAACTTCGGTTGTGCCCGAACGAAAAAACCTAGCCGACCTTCATAGTAAATTTTTACGGCAACAGCGAACAAAAACGTTACGTGTACCGTAAAAAAATATTATCGGTCAGCGTTTGTAAAAAAAATTGCGCAATGTCGGCTGAAAAATATCAGTCGCGGCTTTACAATGATCGATGTCGGCAATTGTACTTTCTATTATATCCTTGAATATTATTTGGATGATGTCTATTAGGAAATGTTCGATCGGCGTTATCCGGTGATACTTATTTTTTAAACGTCGATCGGTCATCTTTCTTGACCGACGTCGTCTAGAATTTTTTTAGATTAGTATCGGTGAATCAAAATTTTTTTTCCGCGGTTGGCTAACATTTTCCCTTCCAAGCAAATAAAAACATGCCGGTGTCGGCCGAAACACAACTTCGGTTGTGCTCGAACGAAAAAACCTAGCCGACCTAAATTCTAAATTATTATGGCAACATCGAACAAAAACGCTACCTCTACCGTAAAAAAATATTATCGGTCAGCGTTTGTAAAAGAACTTGCGCAATGTCGACTGAAAAATATCAGTCGCGGCCTTACAACGACAGAAGTCGGCCATTCTACTTTCTATACAATCCCTGAATATTATTTGGATGATGTCTATTAGGAAATGTTCGATTGGTGATGAGAATCATGAAACTGGCCAAATACAGGCTAAAGGCCCAAGTGGAGAAGGACGAAGGCCCAAGTGGAGAAGGACAAAGCCCCCGAGTGGAGAAGGATGAAGGCCCAAGTGGAGAAGGATGAAGGCCCAGAGGCAGAGACACTATCAAGACTATTAATTGTTGCTGAAGGCCCAAGTTAAATATGTTTTTTAGTTATAATTTTTATTTATTGTAATTTTGGCCCAAACTATTTAGAAGGCCCATGTCTATTTTTATCTTTTAGTTCAGATACACTATAAGTATTGGTTTTTGTTTTGAATAAAAAAAAAGCTTTTGGACATTTTCATAAAATTTGGTGAGAGTTTCTCTCTGGGTTCCTTGTTGAACCAATTATCAGACTTATCAAGGTAATCCTTGTGGCGTCTACCCAGACTTATCTTCCTTCATTGGAAGTGGCGTCTACCCAGACTTATCTTCCTTAACCGGAAGTGGCGTCTACCCAGACTTATCTGCCTTCACTGGAAGTGGCGTCTACCATGACTTATCTTCCTTCACTGGAAGTGGCGTCATCCAAACCTTCGTAGCCTGTATCAAACGATCCGCCCCGTAAGATTCACATCATCTGGTATCAGAGCTTCGGCTCTTGATACAGGTTCTATCTTATCCTATTATTTTTCTTTGTAATTTGTCCAGGTTCGTGTTTTGTCCTTGTTCTGTTATTTGTTTTCTTGTTTGCGTCTTGTTGCGTTCTTGTTTGTGTCTTTGTTTCGTTCTTGTTCTTGTCACGTTTGTGTTCTTGTTGTTGTTCTTGTTTCTAGTGTCTTTCAGACTGTGTCATAAAAAAAAATTGTTTGGGTTCTGTTTCAAGTAAAAAAAAAAAAACTTTTGGCATTTTGATAAAATTTGGTGAGAGTTTCTCTCTGGGTTCCTTGTTGAACCAATTATCAGACTTATCAAGGTAATCCTTGTGGCGTCTACCCAGACTTATCTTCCTTCGTTGGAAGTGGCGTCTACCCAGACTTATCTTCCTTCATTGGAAGTGGCGTCTACCCAGACTTATCTTCCTTAACCGGAAGTGGCGTCTACCCAGACTTATCTGCCTTCACTGGAAGTGGCGTCTACCATGACTTATCTTCCTTCACTGGAAGTGGCGTCATCCAAACCTTCGTAGCCTGTATCAAACGATCCGCCCCGTAAGATTCACATCAGAAGGTCAGCTAGGTTTTTTCGTTCGAGCACAACCGAAGTTGTGTTTCAGCCGACACCGGCATGTTTTCAATTGCTTGGAAGGGAAAACGTTAGTCAACCTCGGGAAAAAAATTTGAATCACCGATACTGATCCATAAAAATTCTAGCCGACGTCGATCAGGAAAGATGACTGATCGAGGTTTAAAAAAGAAGCATCACCGAATGACGCCGATCAAACATTTCCTAATAGACTTTATAAAAATAATATTAAGGGATATAATAGAAATTACAATTGCCGACATCGGTAATTGTAAAGCCGCGACAGATATTTTTCAGCCGACGTTGCGCAGTTTTTTTACAAACGCTGGCATATAATATTTTTTTACGGTAGAGGTAGCGTTTTTGTTCGGTGTTGCCATAAAAATTAAGAATTTAGGTCGGCTAGGTTTTTTCGTTCGAGCACAACCGAAGTTGTGTTTCGGCCGACACCGGCATGTTTTCCTTTGCTTGGAAGGGAAAACGTTCGCCAACCTCGGAAAAAAAAATTTTGATTCACCGATACTGATCGAAAAAAATTTTAGCCGACGTCGGTCAGGAAAGATGGCCGATCGAGGTTTAAACAAGAAGCATCACCGGATGATGCCGATCGAACATCTCCTAATAGACATCATCCAAATAATATTCACGGATTGAATAGAAAGTAGAATGGCCGACTTCTGTCGTTGTAAGGCCGCGAATGATATTTTTCAGCTGACGTTGGGCAATTTTTTTGCATACGCTGGCTGATAATATTTTTTTACGGTAGAGGTAGCGTTTTTGTTCGGTGTTGCCGTAAAAATATACTATGAAGGTCTGCTAGGTTTTTTCGTTCTAGCACAACCGAAGTTGTGTTTCGGCCGATACCGGCATGTTTTCAATTGCTTGGAAGGGAAAACGTTAGCCAACCTCGGGAAAAAAATTTGATTCATCGATACTTATCGAAAAAAATGTTAGCTGACGTCGGTCAGGAAAGATGGCCGATCGAGGTTTAAACAAGAAGCATCACCGGATGACGCCGATTGATGTGAACCTTACGGGGCGGATCACTTGATACAGGCTGTAGAGTTTTTGGATGACGCCACTTCCGGTGAAGGAAGATAAGTCAGGGTAGACGCCACTTCCGGTGAAGGAAGATAAGTCTGGGTAGACGCCACTTCCAGTGAAGGAAGATAAGTCAGGGTAGACGCCACAAGGATTACCTTGATAAGTCTGATAATTGGTTCAACAAGGAACCCAGAGAGAAACTCTCACCCAATTTTATGAAAATGTCCAAAAGCTTTTTTTTTATTCAAAACAAAAACCAATACTTATAGTGTATCTGAACTAAAAGATAAAAATAGACATGGGCCTTCTAAATAGTTTGGGCCAAAATTACAATAAATAAAAATTATAACTAAAAAACATATTTAACTTGGGCCTTCAGCAACAATTAATAGTCTTAATAGTGTCTCTGCCTCTGGGCCTTCATCCTTCTCCACTTGGGCCTTCATCCTTCTCCACTTGGGCCTTCGTCCTTCTCCACTTGGGCCTTTAGCCTGTATTTGGCCAGTTTCATGATTCTCATCATTCCCTCCTTCTTGGAAAACATTTGTCCTCAAATGTTCAGGATCATCACCGGGTTCAAGTACCACTTCCTTCCTTTTCTTGTGGGCTTGCTTGACATAGCTTTCATTCTTCTTTGCAATTTGCACCTTCACTTGGTCATACAATCTTTTCACATACTCAACTTTGGCATGTGCATCCTTACGTTGAGTCTCTTGGGGATTGCTTTTGTAAGTTGGCCTGTTAGGCAATGAAGCTCCGGGGAGGACATCAACTTGATGTTCTATGCCTCTTGAAGGTGGTAGTCCATGAGGAATCTCCTTAGGAAAGACATTTTTAAATTCCTGCAATAATGGTTGAACACTAGGAGAAATAGAAATAGTAAACTCATTAGAATTATCAGTAGAAATTTTACTGTCTTTGCAATACTGTAGATTGAGTGGTTCATGAGCAGGTAACACTTTCCTCACTTCACTCGCCTCTGCAAAATAATTAAATTTTCTCTCATGTGTATCACTCTTTTCCTCGGGTGTATCACTCTTCTTTTTCATATTCCTTTGTGGTGCCTCACTATTTTCTTTCTCTTGTTCTCTCTTTTCTCCCATTCTGATTTGGTCATCACACACTTCTCTAGGGGATAGAGGTTTAAGAGTAAACAAGGAAGATTTGGTCAACAAACGTTGCATTTGTGTAGTCCACGCGTCCAGAAATAAGCGTTGAGATTCATCCAGTTGATGATATACACCACCATTGTCACCAGCTCTTGCCATGATTAAGGAACAAAGAATTTTGCAGTAAATTAAAAAAAATTCAGGACCTCACCACACTCTACTCACGTGTTTCTCTCTTTAATGGTAGTTCACTCGTGTTTGATGCTCTCAATATAGGCTTTTGTGTGATGTTTTCACTCTTGCCTTTTACCACTCACTCCCTCTTAAGTTCCTGGATGGACCGAATTAGACACACAAGGTAATATAAAATAAAAGGAAAGACAATATAATTATCAGAGTAACAGATTTGATTTGGGATAACAACTAGGACTTGATTTGGATAACAGATTAGATTTGGATAACAAATCTGATTTGGATAAATTTTTTTGATTTGATTTGATTTGGATAATAGATCAGATTTGGATTTAATTTGGATAACAGATATGATAACAAATAAGATAACAGATAGGATAACAGATAAGATAACAGATATGACAAGTAAACTTCAAATGCTCATAACTTTTGCTACGGTTGTCTGTTTGAGGCCCACTATATATCAAAACGCTCAGAATTCATAGGAGAATCTAGATAAGGGGATTTGGTACACGATTTTCTGCCAAAAAAAAGCCTCTAACTGCCTCAATTTCGTGTTGAAAGATCAAACACCCACTTTCTCTTTTTTCTCTTTCTTCTTTTCTTCTCTTTTTTTTTTCTTCAAAATTTCTGCAACTTTTTTTTTTTTCTTGAAACAGAACCCAAACAATTTTTTTTTATGACACAAAGTCTGAAAGACACTAGAAACAAGAACAACAACAAGAACACAAACGTGACAAGAACAAGAACGAAACAAAGACACAAACAAGAACGCAACAAGACGCAAACAAGAAAACAAATAACAGAACAAGGACAAAACACGAACCTGGACAAATTACAAAGAAAAATAATAGGATAAGATAGAACCTGTATCAAGAGCCGAAGCTCTGATACCAGATGATGTGAACCTTACGGGGCGGATCACTTGATACAGGCTGTAGAGTTTTTGGATGACGCCACTTCCGGTGAAGGAAGATAAGTCAGGGTAGACGCCACTTCCGGTGAAGGAAGATAAGTCTGGGTAGACGCCACTTCCGGTGAAGGAAGATAAGTCTGGGTAGACGCCACTTCCAGTGAAGGAAGATAAGTCAGGGTAGACGCCACAAGGATTACCTTGATAAGTCTGATAATTGGTTCAACAAGGAACCCAGAGAGAAACTCTCACCCAATTTTATGAAAATGTCCAAAAGCTTTTTTTTTATTCAAAACAAAAACCAATACTTATAGTGTATCTGAACTAAAAGATAAAAATAGACATGGGCCTTCTAAATAGTTTGGGCCAAAATTACAATAAATAAAAATTATAACTAAAAAACATATTTAACTTGGGCCTTCAGC
Organism: Glycine max; assembly: GCF_000004515.6. Taxonomy (NCBI): domain Eukaryota; kingdom Viridiplantae; phylum Streptophyta; class Magnoliopsida; order Fabales; family Fabaceae; genus Glycine; species Glycine max. Next base: position 42,800 of record NW_024464730.1, read on the forward strand.
AACAATTAATAGTCTTGATAGTGTCTCTGCCTCTGGGCCTTCATCCTTCTCCACTTGGGCCTTTAGCCTGTATTTGGCCAGTTTCATGATTCTCATCACCTTCATAGTAAATTTTTACGGCAACACCGAACAAAAACGCTACCTCTACCGTAAAAAAATATTATCGGTCAGCGTTTGTAAAATAAATTGCGCAATGTCGGGTGAAAAATACCAGTCGTGGCTTTACAATGACCGATGTCGGCAATTGTAATTTCTATTGTATCCCTGAATATTATTTGGATGCTGTCTATTAGGAAATGTTCGATCGGCGTCATCCGCTGATGCTTCTTTTTTAAACCTCGATAGGGCATCTTTCCTGACCGACGTCGGCTAGAATTTTTTTAGATCAGTATCGGTGCATCAAAAATTTTTTTCCAAGGTTCGCTAACGTTTTCCCATCCAAGCAAATGAAAACATGCCGGTGTCGGCCGAAACACAACTTCGGTTGTGCTTGAACGAAAAAACCTTGCCGACCTTCATAGTAAATTTTTACTGCAACACCGAACAATAGAGCTACCTCTACCATTAAAAAATATTATCGGCCAGCGTTTGTAAAAAAATTCCACAACGTCGGCTGAAAAATATCAGTCGTGCCCTTACAACGACAGAAGTCGGCCATTCTACTTTCTATTCAATCCCTGAATATTATTTGGATGATGTCTATTAGGAAATGTTCGATCGGCGTCATCCGGTGATGCTTCTTGTTTAAACCATGATCGGCCATCTTTCCTGACCGACGTCGGCTAAAATTTTTTTCGATCAGTATCGGTGAATCAAATATTTTTTTCCGAGGTTGGCGAACGTTTTCCCTTCCAAGCAATTCAAAACATGCCGGTGTCGGCCGAAACTCAACTTCGTTGTGCTCGAACGAAAAAACCTAGCCGACCTACATAGAAAATTTTTACGGCAACACCGAACAAAAGAGCTACCTCTACCGTAGAAAAATATTATCGGTCAGCGTTTGTAAAAAAAATTGCACAATGTCGGCTGAAAAGTATCAGTCGCGGCTTTACAATGACCGATGTCGGCAATTGTAATTTCTATTATATCCCTGAATATTATTTGGATGATGTCTATTAGGAAATGTTCGATCGGCGTCATCCGGTGATGCTTCTTTTTTAAACCTCGATCGGTCATCTTTCCTGACCGACGTCGGCTAGAATTTTTTTAGATCAGTATGGGTGAATCAAAATTTTTTTTTCGAGGTTCGCTAACGTTTTACCTTCCAAGCAAATGAAAACATGCCGGTGTCGGCCGAAACACAACTTCGGTTGTGCTCGAACGAAAAAACCTTGCCGACCTTCGTAGTAAATTTTTACTGCAACACCGAACAATAGAGCTACCTCTACCCTAAAAAAATATTATCGGCCAGCGTGATATGAACCCTCTTGGCACAAGGGCTGACTTAGGATCGTCTAGACCTTGATGGAAAATGCGGAAATTGATTAAGGAAAGGATGGAAAATAAGGTGGTTAATTTCGTGGGTCTTAATAAGGTGGTTTCTGGCATAAAATGGATGAATGGGATGGTAAAACGTAGGTTAAGTGGTGGCTGAACAGAAATATAGAAATGGCAATAACGGAAGCTACAGGGCTCCAAATGAGGTGATTCCAAAACGACGTGAAAGGTCTCGTTGTGAAATTCAATTTAGGCTCAAGAATCACTTAATTTGAGTGTGTAAAATGGGAGTTATGGTCACGAGATAATTTTTGGCAGAGGTGGATTTTCTGGAATTGTGGTTTGAAAGAACAAGGGTGGAGATGATAGGAAGGAAAAAATCACTCTTTCCAGCGAGGGCAACACACAAAGGTTGTGAAAGTCCTTTGATACAGCCAGGGTGTTCTTGAATCACTCAAGAATTTAGGAGAATCACTCTCACTAAGATAAAAGAGATAAACTCTAATTTTCTGAATAAAACTCAACTTTTGTTTATTGATAAGATGGTTCAGCTTATATAGAAGCTTTACAGCAGATTTTTGTAATGACCCACTAACCTAGAATTAAAATAACTTAATGCCATTAACCTAGGGAATTAAAAAAAAAAAACTTAATGGCTGAGTGTAACTGAAATTGTGGCAACCAAAAGTCACCCCCAACAGCCAACAAGTCAGCCACCATTTGGTCTCCCAAAAGGCTGATGCCTAGGTTGCCAATTGGGCCCTTATTACAACTTGAACTAAACCTAACTAAAGTCCTTTTAATTGATTAACCCAAAACATATTTTTGGTCAGCCAACTTTACAAGGATTGGGCCATTATTTAGACAAACTAAACACTCTAAAAATTGAGACAAAGTGGTGTCATTTAGTCCTCCTCCATTTGGGCCATGATACAACTCACAACCTTGGACTTTTCTCCTTGAAACTTGGGCTTGTATTCAAATAGTATGGACAGCACTTGTTGAAGAGCTTCCTTGGCTTTCCTTGCTCTAGCCCTTGTCATAGGTCCTCCAAGTCCTTCAAGTGGATCCTTGCCCTTGCTCTTGGCCATGTCCTCATCACAGCGTTTGTAAAAAAAAATTACGAAATGTCGGCTGAAAAATAACAGTCGCGACTTTACAATGACTGATGTCGGCAATTGTAATTTCTATTATTTGGATGCTGTCCATTAGGAAATGTTCGATCGGCGTTATCCGCTGATGCTTCTTTTTTAAGCCTTGATCGGTCATCTTTCCTGACCGACGTCGGCTTGAATTTTTTTAGATCAGTATCGGTGAACCAAAATTTTTTTCCCGAGGTTGGCTAACGTTTTCCCTTCCAACCAATTGAAAACATACCGGTGTCCGCCGAAACACAACTTCGGTTGTTCTCGAACGAAAAAACCTAGCCGACCTTCATAGTAAATTTTTATTGCAACACCGAACAAAAACGCTACCTCTACCGTAAAAAAATATTATCGGTCATCGTTTGTAAAAAAAATTGCGCAATGTCGGCTAACAAAAATCAGTCGCGGCTTTACAATGACCGATGTCGGCAATTGTAATTTCTATTATATCCCTGAATATTATTTGGATGCTGTCTATTAGGAAATGTTCGATCGGCGTCATCCGGTGATGATCCTTTTTTAAACCTGGATCGGCCATCTTTCCTGACCGACGTCGGCTAACATTTTTTTCGATAAGTATCGGTGATTCAAATTTTTTTCCCGAGGTTGGCTAACGTTTTCCCTTCCAAGCAATTGAAAACATGCCGGTGTCGGCCGAAACACAACTTCGGTTGTGCTCGAACGAAAAAACCTAGGCGACCTTCATAGTAAATTTTTACGGCAACACCGAACAAAAACGCTACCTCTACCGTAAAAAAATATTATCGGTCAGCGTTTGTAAATTAAATTGCGCAATGTCGGCTGAAAAATAACAGTCGCGGCTTTAAAATGACCGATGTCGGCAATTGTAATTTCTATTATATCCCTGAATATTATTTGGATGATGTCTATTAGGAAATGTTCGATCGGCGTCATCCGGTGATGCTTCTTTTTTAAACCACGATCGGTCATCTTTCCTGACCGACACCGGCTAAAATTTTTTTCGATCACTATCGGTGAATCAAATTTTTTTTTCCGAGGTTGGCGAACGTTTTCCCTTCCAAGCAATTGAAAACATGCCGGTGTCGGCCGAAACACAACTTTGTTGTGCTCGAACGAAAAAACCTAGCCAACCTACATAGAAAATTTTTATGGCAACACCGAACAAAAGAGCTACCTCTACCGTAAAAAAATATTATCTGCCAGCATTTGTAAAAAAATTGCGCAACGTCTGCTGAAAAATATCAGTCGCGGCTTTACAACGACCGATGTCGGCAACTTTAATTTCTATTATATCCCTGAATATTATTTGGATGCTGTCTATTAGGAAATGTTCGATCGGCGTCATCCGGTGAAGCTCATTTTTTAAACCTGGATCGGCCATCTTTCCTGACCGACGTCGGCTAGAATTTTTTTAGATAAGTGTCAGTGAATCAAATTTTTTTTCCCGAGGTTGGCTAACGTTTTCCCTTCCAAGCCATTGAAAACATGCCGGTGTCGGCCCAAACACAACTTCGGTTGTGCTCGAACGAAAAAACCTAGCCGACCTTCATAGTAAATTTTTACGGCAACACCGAACAAAAACGCTACCTCTACCGTAAAAAAATATTATCGGTCAGCGTTTGTAAAAAAAATTACGCAATGTCGGCTGAAAAATAACAGTCGCGACTTTACAATGACCGTCGTCGGCAATTGTAATTTCTATTATATCCCTGAATATTATTTGGATGATGTCTATTAAGAAATGTTCGATCGGCATCATCCGGTGATGCTTCTTTTTTAAACCTCGATCGGTCATCTTTCCTGACCAACGTCGGCTAGAATTTTTTTAGATCAGTATCGGTGAATCAAAATTTTTTTCCCGAGGTTGGCTAACGTATTACCTTCCAAGCAAATGAAAACATGCCGGTGTCGGCCAAAACACAACTTCGGTTGTGCTCGAACGAAAAAACCTAGCCGACCTTCATAGTAAATTTTTACGGCAACACCGAACAAAAACTCTACCTCTACCGTAAAAAAATATTATCGGTCAGCGTTTGTAAAAAAAATTGCACAATGTCGGCTGAAAAATATCAGTAGCGGCTTTACAATGACCGATGTCGGCAATTGTAATTTCTATTATATCCCTGAATATTATTTGGATGCTGTCTATTAGGAAATGTTCGATCGGCTTCATCCGGTGATGCTTCTTTTTTAAACCTCGATCGGTCATCTTTCCTGACCGACGCCGGCTAAAATTTTTTTCGATCAGTATCGGTGAATCAAATTTTTTTTTCCGAGGTTGGCAAACGTTTTCCCTTCCAAGCAATTGAAAACATGCCGGTGTCGGCCGAAACACAACTACGGTTGTGCTCGAACGAAAAAACCTTGCCGACCTTCGTAGTAAATTTTTACTGCAACACCGAACAAAAGAGCTACCTCTAGCATAAAAAAATATTATCGGTGATGTGAATCTTACGGGGCGGATCGTTTGATACAGGCTACGGAGGTTTTGGATGACGCCACTTCCAGTGAAGGAAGATAAGTCAGGATAGACGCCACTTCCGGTGAAGGAAGATAAGTCTGGGTAGACGCCACTTCCAATGAAGGAAGATAAGTCCGGGTAGACGCCACTTCCGGTGAAGGAAGATAAGTCAGGGTAGACGCCACAAGGATTACCTTGATAAGTCTGATAATTGGTTCAACAAGGAACCCAGAGAGAAACTCTCACCAAATTTTATCCAAATGCCAAAAGTTTTTTTATTCAAAACAAAAACCAATACTTATAGTGTAGCTGAACAAAAAGATAAAAATAAACATGGGCCTTCTAAACAGTTTGGGCCAAAATTACAATAAAAATAAATTATAATTAAAAAAATATTTAACTTGGGCCTTCAAATTAGTTTGGGCCTTTAGCAACAATTAATTGTCTTGATAGTGTCTCTGCCTCTGGGCCTTCATCCTTCTCCACTTGGGCCTTCATCCTTCTCCACTCGGGGGCTTTGTCCTTCTCCACTTAGGCTTTCGTCCTTCTCCACTTGGGCCTTTAGCCTGTATTTGGCCAGTTTCATGATTCTCATCATTCCCTCCTTCTTGGAAAACATTTGTCCTCAAATGTCCAAGATTATCACCAGGTTCAAGTACCACTTCCTTCCTTTTCTTGTTGGCTTGCTTAGTATAACTTTCATTCTTCTTTGCAATTTGCACCTTCACTTGGTCATACAATCTTTTCACATACTCAACTTTGACCTGTGCATCCTTATGCTGAGTCTCTTGGGGCTTGCTGTTGTAAGTTGGCTTGTTAGGCAATGAAGCTTCTAGAAGGAGATCAACTTGATGTTCTATGCTTCTTGAAGGTGGCAGTCCATGAGGAATCTCCTTGGAAAAGACATCTTTAAATTCCTGCAATAAGGGTTGAACACTAGGAGAAACATAAATAGTTAACTGATTAGAATTATCACTCTCTCTCTTTTGTGTATCACTCTTTTCCTCGGGTGTATCACTCTTCTTTTTCATATTCCTTTGTGGAGCCTCACTATTTTCTTTCTCTTGTTCTCTCTTTTCTCTCATTCTGATTTGGTCATCACACACTTCTCTAGGGGATAGAGGTTTAAGAGTAAACAAGGAAGATTTGACTATTCGTCTGTAGGGCTCTTCTTTGTTAGGGTTCAACAAACGTTGCATTTGTGTAGTCCACGCGTCCAGAAATAAGCGCTGAGATTCGTCCAGTTGATGATATACACCACCATTGTCACCAGCTCTTGCCATGATTAAGGAACAAAGAATTTTGCAGTAAATTAAAAAAAATAAAAATTCAGGACCTCACCACACTCTACTCACGTGTTTCTCTCTTTGATGGTAGTTCACGTGTGTTTGATGCTCTCAATATAGGCTTTTGTGTGATGTTTTCACTCTTGCCTTTTACCACTCACTCCCTCTTAAGTTCCTGGATGAATCAAATTAGACACACAAGGTATATAACAGGAAAGACAGTTTAATTATCACAGACTGTGTAGCAGATTTAATTTGGATAACAAATCAGATTTGATTTTGGGTAATGGATTAGACTTGATTTGGATTTAGATTTGATTTGGATAACAGATTGGATTTGATTTGGATAACAGACTAGACTTGATTTGATTTGGATAACAAATTTTGATTTGATTTGATTTGGATAACAGATCAGATTTGGATAACAAATTAGATTTAATTTGGATAACAGATATGATAACAAATAAGATAATAGATAGGATACCAGATAAGATAACAGATATGACAAGTAAACTTCAAATGCTCATAACTTTTGCTACAGTTGTCTGTTTGAGGCCCACTATATATCAAAACGCTCAGAATTCAGAGGAGAATCTAGAAAAGGGGACTTGATCCACGATTTTCTTTCCAAAAAAAAACACCTCTAAATGCCTCAATTTCGTGTTCAAAGATCAAACACCCACTTTTTTTTCTTCTTTTCTTCTTTTTTTTTTTTTTAAAAAAAATAAAATAAAAATTCTGCATCTTTTTTTTTTATATACTTGAAACAGAACTCAAACAAATTTTTTTTTAAAACAAAGTCTGAAAGATACAAGAAACAAGAACAAAAAAAAAAACGTGACAAGAACAAGAACGAAACAAAGACACAAACAAGAACGTAACAAGACGCAAACAAGAACGAAACAAGGACAAATCACCAAAAAAAGAAAAAAAAGGATAGGATAGGATAGAACCGGTATCAAGAGCCGAAGCTCTGATACCAGATGATGTGAACCTGACTAGGAACGGATCGTTTGATACAGGCTACGAAGATTTTGGATGACGCCACTTCCAGTGAAGGAAGATAAGTCAGGATAGACGCCACTTCCGGTGAAGGAAGATAAGTCTGGGTAGACGCCACTTCCAATGAAGGAAGATAAGTCCGGGTAGACGCCACTTCCGGTGAAGGAAGATAAGTCAGGGTAGACGCCACAAGGATTACCTTGATAAGTCTGATAATTGGTTCAACAAGGAACCCAGAGAGAAACTCTCACCAAATTTTATCCAAATGCCAAAAGTTTTTTTATTCAAAACAAAAACCAATACTTATAGTGTAGCTGAACAAAAAGATAAAAATAAACATGGGCCTTCTAAACAGTTTGGGCCAAAATTACAATAAAAATAAATTATAATTAAAAAAATATTTAACTTGGGCCTTCAAATTAGTTTGGGCCTTTAGCAACAATTAATTGTCTTGATAGTGTCTCTGCCTCTAGGCCTTCATCCTTCTCCACTTGGGCCTTCATCCTTCTCCACTCGGGGGCTTTGTCCTTCTCCACTTAGGCTTTCGTCCTTCTCCACTTGGGCCTTTAGCCTGTATTTGGCCAGTTTCATGATTCTCATCAATCGGCCAGCGTTTGTAAAAAAATTGCGCAACGTCGGCTGAAAAATATCAGTCGCGCCCTTACAATGACAGAAGTCGGCCATTCTACTTTCTATTCAATCCCTGAATATTATTTGGATGCTGTCTATTAGGAAATGTTCGATCGGCGTCATCCGGTGATGCTTCTTGTTTAAACCTCGATCGGCCATCTTTCCTGACCGACGTCGGCTAAAAATTTTTTCGATCAGTATCGGTGAATCAAATATTTTTTTCCGAGGTTGGCGAACGTTTTCCCTTCCAAGCAATTGAAAACATGTCGGTGTCGGCCGAAACACAACTTCGTTGTGCTTGAAAGAAAAAAACCTAGCCGACCTACATAGAAAATTTTTACGGCAACACCGAACAAAAGAGCTACCTCTACCATAAAAAAATATTATCGGCCAGCGTTTGTAAAAAAAATTGCGCAATGTCGGCTGAAAGATATCAGTCGCGGCTTTACAATGACCGTCGTCGGCAATTGTAATTTCTATTCAATCCCTGAATATTATTTGGATGATGTCTATTAGGAAATGTTCGATCGGCGTCATCCGGTGATGCTTCTTGTTTAAACCTCGATCGGCCATCTTTCCTGACCGACGTCGGCGAAAATTTTTTTCGATCAATATCGGTGAATCAAATTTTTTTTTTTCGAGGTTCGCTAACGTTTTCCCTTCCAAGCAATTCAAAACATGCGGGTGTCGGCCGAAACACAAATTCGTTGTGCTCGAACGAAAAAACATAGCCGACCTACATAGAAAATTTTTACGGCAACACCGAACAAAAGAGCTACCTCTACCCTAGAAAAATATTATCGGTCAGCGTTTGTAAAAAAAATTGCGCAATGTCGGCTGAAAAATATTAGTCGCGGCTTTACAATGACCGATGTCGGCAATTGTAATTTCTATTATATCCCTGAATATTATTTGGATGCTGTCTATTAGGAAATGTTCGATCGGCGTCATCCGGAGATGCTTCTTTTTTAAACCTCGATAAGTCATCTTTCCTGACCGACGCCGGCTAAAATTTTTTTAGATCAGTATCGGTGAATCAAATTTTTTTTTCCGAGGTTGGCGAACGTTTTTGATATGAACCCTCATATCACAAGGGCTGACTTAGGGTCGTCTAGGATTAAACCTTGATGGAAAATGCGGAAATTGATTAAGGAAAGGATGGAAAATAAGGTGGCTAATTTCGTGGGTCTTAATAAGGTGGTTCTTGGCATAAAATGGATGGTAAAACGTAGGTTAAGTGGTGGCTGAACAGAAATATAGAAATGTCAATAACTGAAGCTACAGGGCTCCAAATGAGGTGATTCCAAAACGAGGTGAAAGGTCTCGTTTTGAAATTCAATTTAGGCTCAAGAATCACTTAATTTGAGTGCGTAAAATGGGAGTTATGGCCACGAGATAATTGTGGGCAGAGGTGGATTTTCTGGAATTGTGGTTTGAAAGAAAAAGGGTGATGATGAAAGGAAGGAAAGAATCACTCTTTCCAGCGAGGGCAACACACAAAGGTTGTGAAAGTCCTTTGATACAGCCAAGGTGTTCTTGAATCACTCAAGAATTTAGGAGAATCACTCTCACTAAGATAAAAGAGATAAACTCTAATTTTCTGAATAAAACTCAACGTGTGTTTATTGATAAAATGGTTCAGCTTATATAGAAGCTTTACAGCAGATTTTAGTAATGACCCACTAACCTAGAATTAAAATAACTTAATGCCATTAACCTAGGGAATTAAAAAAAACTTAATGGCTGAGTGTAACTGAAATTGTGGCAACCAAAAGTCACCCCCAACAGCCAACAAGTCAGCCACCATTTGGTCTCCCAAAAGGCTGATGCCTAGGTTGCCAATTGGGCCCTTATTACAACTTGAACTAAACCTAACTAAAGCCCTTTTAATTGATTAACCCAAAACATATTTTTGGTCAGCCAACTTTACAAGGATTGGGCCATTATTTAGACAAACTAAACACTCTAAAAATTGAGACAAAGTGGTGTCATTTAGTCCTCCTCCATTTGGGCCATGATACAACTCACAACCTTGGACTTTTCTCCTTGAAACTTGGGCTTGTATTCAAACAGTATGGACAGCACTTGTTGAAGAGCTTCCTTGGCTTTCCTTGCTCTAGCCCTTGTCATAGGTCCTCCAAGTCCTTCAAGTGGATCCTTGCCCTTGCTCTTGGTCATGTCCTCATCAGTTTTCCCTTCCAAGCAATTGAAAACATGCCGGTGTCGGCCGAAAAACCACTTCGGTTGTGCTCGAACGAAAAAACCTAGCCGACCTTCATAGTAAATTTTTACGGCAACACCGAACAAAAACGCTACCTCTACCGTCAACAAATATTATCGGCCAGCGTTTGTAAAAAAAATTGCGCAATGTCGGCTGAGAAATATCAGTCGCGCCCTTACAACGACAAAAGTCGGCCATTCTACTTTCTATTCAATCCCTGAATATTATTTGGATGCTGTCTATTAGGAAATGTTCGATCGGCGTCATCCGGTGATGCTTCTTGTTTAAAACTCGATCGGTCATCTTTCCTAACCGATGTCGCCTAGAATTTTTTTAGATCAGTATCGGTGAATCAAAATTTTTTTTCCGCGGTTCGCTAACGTTTTCCCTTCCAAGCAAATGAAAACATGTTGGTGTCGGCCGAAACACAACTTCGGTTGTGCTTGAACGAAAAAACCTAGCCGACCTACATAGAAAATTTTTACGACAACACCGAACAAAAACGCTACCTCTACCGTAAAAAAATATTATCGGTCAGCGTTTGTAAAAAAAATTACGAAATGTCGGCTGAAAAATAACAGTCGTGACTTTACAATGACCGATGTCGGCAATTGTAATTTCTATTATTTGGATGCTGTCTATTAGGAAATGTTCGATCGGCGTCATCCGGTGATGCTCCTTTTTTAAACCTGGATCGGCCATCTTTCCTGATCGACGTCGGCTAACATTTTTTTCGATAAGTATCGGTGATTCAAATTTTTTTCCCGAGGTTGGCGAACGTTTTCCCTTCCAAGCAACTGAAAACATGCCGGTGTCGGCCGAAACACAACTTCGGTTGTGCTCGAACGAAAAACCTAGCCGACCTAAAGTCTAAATTTTTACGACAACACCGAACAAAAGAGCTACCTCTACCGTAAAAAAATATTATCGGTCAGCGTTTGTAAAAAAATAGCACAATGTCGGCTGAAAAATATCAGTCGCGGATTTACAATAACTGTCGTCGGCAATTGTAATTTCTATTATATCCCTGAATATTTTTTGGATGATGTCTATTAAGAAATGTTCGATCGGCGTCATCCGGTGATGCTTCTTTTTTATACCTCGATCGGTCATCTTTCCTGACCCACGTCGGCTAAAATTTTTTTCGATCATGATCGGTGAATCAAATTTTTTTTTCCGAGGTTGGCGAACGTTTTCCCTTCCAAGCAATTGAAAACATGCCGGTGTCGGCCGAAACACAACTTCGTTGTGCTCGAACGAAAAAACCTAGCCGACCTACATAGAAAATTTTTACGGCAACACCGAACAAAAGAGCTACCTCTACCGTAGAAAAATATTACCGGTCAGCTTTGTAAAAAAAATTGCGCAATGTCGGCTGAAAAATATCAGTCGCGGCTTTACAATGACCGTCATCGGCAATTGTAATTTCTATTATATCATTGAATATTATTTGGATGATATCTATTAAGAAATGTTCGATCGGCGTCATCCACTGATGCTTCTTTTTTAAACCTCGATCGGGCATCTTTCCTGACCGACGTCGGCTAGAATTTTTTTAGATCAGTATAGGTGAATCAAAAAAAATTTTCCGAGGTTCGCTAACGTTTTCCCTTCCAAGCAAATGAAAACATGCCGGTGTCGGCCGAAACACAACTTCGGTTGTGCTCGAACGAAAAAACCTAGCTGACCTAAATTCTAAATTTTTACGGCATCACCGAACAAAAGAGCTACCTCTACCGTAAAAAAATATTATCGGTCAGCGTTTGTAAAAAAAAATTGCGCAATGTCGGCTGAAAAATATCAGTCGCGGCTTTACAATGACCGATGACGGCAATTGTAATTTCTATTATATCCCTTAACATTATTTGGATGATGTCTATTAGGAAATGTTCGATCGGCGTCATCCGGTGATTCTTCTTTTTTAAACCTCGATCGGTCATCTTTCCTGACCGACGTTGGCTAGAATTTTTTTCTATCAGTATCGGTGAATCAAAACTTTTTTTCTGAGGTTCGCTAACGTTTTCCCTTCCAAGCAAATGAAAACATGCCGGTGTCGGCCGAAACACAACTTCGGTTGTGCTCGAACGAAAAAACCTAGCCGACCTTCATAGTAAATTTTTACGGCAACACCGAACAAAAACGCTACCTCTACCGTAAAAAAAATATTATCGGTCAGCGTTTGTAAAAAAAATTGCGCAATGTCGGCTGACAAATATCAGTCGCGGCCTTACAACGACAGAAGTCGGCCATTCTACTTTCTATTCAATCCCTGAATATTATATGGATGATGTCTATTAGGAAATGTTCGATCGGCGTCATCCGGTGATGCTTCTTGTTTAAACCTCGATCGGTCATCTTTCCTGACCGACGTCGGCAAGAATTTTTTTAGATCAGTATCGGTGAATCAAAATTTTTTTTCCGCGGTTCGCTAACGTTTCCCTTCCAAGCAAATGAAAACATGCCGGTGTCGGCCGAAACACAACTTCGGTTGTGCTCGAACCAAAAAAGCTAGCCGACCTAAATTCTAAATTTTTATGGAAACACCGAACAAAAACATTACCTCTACCGTAAAAAAATATTATTGGTCAGCGTTTGTAAAAATAATTGCGCAGTGTCGGCTGAAAAATATCAGTCGCGGCTTTACAATGACCGTCGTCGGCAATTGTAATTTCTATTATATCCCTGAATATTTTTTGGATGATGTCTATTAAGAAATGTTCGATCGGCGTCATCCGGTGATGCTTCTTTTTTATACCTCGATCGGTCATCTTTCCTGACCGACGTCGGCTAAAATTTTTTTAGATCAGTATCGGTGAATCAAATTTTTTTCCCCAGGTTGGCAAACGTTTTCCCTTCCAAGCAATTGAAAAAATGCCGGTGTCGGCCGAAACACAACTTCGTTGTGCTCGAACGAAAAAACCTAGCCGACCTACATTGAAAATTTTTACGGCAACACCGAACAAAAGAGCTACCTCTACCCTAAAAAAATATTATCGGCCAGCGTTTGTAAAAAAATTGCGCAACGTCGGCTGAAAAATATCAGTCGCGGCCTTACAACGACAGAAATCGGCCTTTCTACCTTCTATTCAATCCCTGAATATTATTTGGATGATGTCTATTAGGAAATGTTCGATCGGCATCATCCGGTGATGCTTCTTGTTTAAACCTCGATCGGTCATCTTTCCTGACCGACGTCGGCTAAAATTTTTTTCGATCAGTATCGGTGAATCAAAATTTTTTTTCCGAGGTTGGCGTACGTTTTCCCTTCCAAGAAATTGAAAACATTCCGGTGTCGGCCGAAACACAACTTTGTTGTGCTCGAACGAAAAAACCTAGCCGACCTACATAGAAAATTTTTACAGCAACACCGAACAAAAATGCTACCTCTACCGTAAAAAAATATTATCGGTCAGCGTTTGTAAAAAAAATTGCGCAATGTCGGCTGAAAAATATCAGTCGCGGCTTTACAATGACCGATGACGGCAATTGTAATTTCTATTATATCCCTTAATATTATTTGGATGATGTCTATTAGGAAATGTTCGATCGGCGTCATCCGGTGATGCTTCTTTTTTAAAACTCGATCGGTCATCTTTCCTGACCGACGTCGGCTAGAATTTTTTTCTATCAGTATCGGTGAATCAAAACTTTTTTTCCGAGGTTCGCTAACGTTTTCCCTTCCAAGCAAATGAAAACATGCCGGTGTCGGCCGAAACACAACTTCGGTTGCGCTCGAACGAAAAAACCTAGCCGACCTTCACAGTAAATTTTTACTGCAACACCGAACAAAAGAGCTAGCTCTACCATAAAAAAATATTATCGGCCAGCGTTTGTAAAAAAATTGTGCAACGTCGGCTGAAAAATATCAGTCGCGGCTTTACAATGACCGATGTCGGCAATTGTAATTTCTATTATATCCCTGAATATTATTTGGATGCTGTCTATTAGGAAATGTTTGATCGGCGTCATCCGCTGATGCTTCTTTTTTAAACCTCGATCGGCCAACTTTCCTGACCGACGTGGGCTAAAATTTTTTTCGATCAGTATCGGTGAATCAAAATTTTTTTTCCGAGGTTGGCGAACGTTTTCCCTTCCAAGCAATTGAAAACATGCCGGTGTCGGCCGAAACACAACTTCGGTTGTGCTCGAACGAAAAAACCTAGCCGACCTTCATAGTAAATTTTTACGGCAACACCGAACAAAAACGCTACCTCTACCATAAAAAAATATTATCGGTCAGCGTTTGTAAAAAAAATTGCGCAATGTCGGCTGAGAAATTTCAATCGCGGCCTTACAACGACAGAAGTCGGCCATTCTACTTTCTATTCAATCCCTGAATATTATATGGATGATGTCTATTAGGAAATGTTCGATCGGCGTCATCCGGTGATGCTTCTTGTTTAAACCTCGATCGGTCATCTTTCCTGACCGACGTCGGCTAGAATTTTTTTAGATCAGTATCGGTGAATCAAAATTTTTTTTCCGCGGTTCGCTAACGTTTTCCCTTCCAAGCAAATGAAAACATGCCGGTGTCGGCCGAAACACAACTTCGGTTGTGCTCGAACCAAAAAAGCTAGCCGACCTAAATTCTAAATTTTTATGACAACACTGAACAAAAGAGCTACCTCTACCGTAAAAAAATATTATCGGTCAGCATTTGTAAGAAAATACCACAATGTCGGCTGAAAAATATCAGTCGCGGCTTTACAATGACCGTCGTCGGCAATTGTAATTTCTATTATATCCCTGAATATTATTTGGATGATGTCTATTGGGAAATGTTCGATCGGTGTCATCCGGTGATGCTTCTTTTTTAAACCTCGATCGGTCATGTTTCCTGACCGACGTCGGCTAGAATTTTTTTAGATCAGTATCGGTGAATCAAATTTTTTTTCCGGAGATTGGCTAACGTTTTCCCTTCCAAGCAATTGAAAACATGCCGGTGTCGGCCGAAACAACTTCGGTTGTGCTCGAACGAAAAAACCTAGCCGACCTACATAGAAAATTTTTTCGGCAACACCGAACAAAAACGCTACCTCTACCATAAAAAAATATTATCTGTCAGCGTTTGTAAAAAAAATTGCGCAATGTTGGCTGAAAAATATCAGTCGAGGCTTTATGATGACTGATGTCGGCAATTGTAATTTCAATTCAATCCGTGAATATTATTTGGATGATGTCTATTAGGAAATGTTCGATCGGCGTCATTCGGTGATGCTTCTTTTTTAAACCTCGATCGGTCATCTTTCCTGACCGACGTCGGCTTGAATTTTTTTAGATCAGTATCGGTGAATCAAAACTTTTTTTCCGAGGTTCGCTAACATTTTCCCTTCCAAGCAAATGAAAACATGCCGGTGTCAGCCGAAACACAACTTTGGTTGTGCTCGAACGAAAAATCCTAGCCGACCTAAATTCTAAATTTTTATGGCAACACTGAACAAAAACGCAACCTCTACCTTAAAAAAAATTATCGGTTAACGTTCGTAAAAAAATAGCGCAATGTCGGCTGAAAAATATCAGTCGCGACTTTACAATGACCGATGTCGGCAATTGTAATTTCTATTATATCCCTGAATATTATTTGGATGATGTCTAATAGGAAATGTTCGATCGGCGTCATCCGGTGATGCTTCTTTTTTAAACCTCGATCGGTCATGTTTCCTGGCCGACGTCGGCTAGAATTTTTTTAGATCAGTATCGGAGAATCAAATTTTTTTTCCCGAGATTGGCTAACGTTTTCACTTCCAAGCAATTGAAAACATGCCGGTGTCGGCCGAAACACAACTTCGGTTGTGCTCGAACGAAAAAACCTAGGCGACCTTCATAGTCAATTTTTACGGCAACACCGAACAAAAACGCTACCTCTACCGTCAAAAAATATTATCGGTCAGCCTTTGTAAAAAAAATTGCGCAATGTCGGCTGAAAAATATCAGTCGAGGCTTTATGATGACCGATGTCGGCAATTGTAATTTCAATTCAATCCGTGAATATTATTTGGATGATGTCTATTAGGAAATGTTCGATCGTCGTCATCCGGGGATGCTTCCTTTTTAAACCTCGATCGGCCATCTTTCCTAACCGACGTCGGTTAAAATTTTTTTCGATCAGTATCGGTGAATCAAAATTTTTTTTCCGAGGTTGGCGAATGTTTTCCTTTCCAAGCAATTGAAAACATGCCGGTGTCGGCCGAGACACAACTTCGTTGTGCTTGAACGAAAAAACCTAGCCGACCTTCATAGTAAATTTTTACTGCAACACCGAACAAAAGAGCTACCTCTACCGTAAAAAAATATTATATACCAGCGTTTGTAAAAAAATTGCTCAACGTCGGCTGAAAAATATCAGTCGCGGCTTTACAAAGACCGATGTCGGCAATTGTAATTTCTATTCAATCCCGGAATATTATTTGGATGATGTCTATTAGAAAATGTTCGATCGGCGTCATCAGGTGATGCTTCTTATTTAAACCTCGATCGGCCATCTTTCCTGACCGACGTCGGCTAAAATTTTTTTCGATCAGTATCGGTGAATCAAAATTTTTTTTCCGAGGTTGGCGAACGTTTTCCTTTCCAAGCAATTGAAAACATGCCGGTGGCGGCCGACACACAACTTCGTTGTGCTCGAACGAAAAAACCTAGCCGACCTACATAGAAAATTTTTACGGATACAATGAACAAAAGAGCTACCTATACCGTTAAAAAATATTATATACCAGCTTTTGTAAAAAAATTGCGCAACGTCGGCTGTAAAATATCAGTCGCGGCTTTACAGTGACCGATGTCGGCAATTGTAATTTCTATTATATCCGTGAATATTATTTGGATGATATCTATTAGGAAATGTTCGATCGGCGTCATTCGGTGATGCTTCTTTTTTAAACCTCGATGGGTCATCTTTCCTAACCGACATCGGCTAGAATTTTTTTAGATCAGAATCGGTGAATCAAAATTTTTTTCCAAGGTTCGCTACCGATTTCCCTTCCAAGCAAATGAAAACATCCCGGTGTCGGCCGAAACACAACTTTGGTTGTGCTCTAACGAAAAAACCTAGCCGACCTACATAGAAAATTTTTATGGCAACACCGAACAAAAGAGCTAGCTCTACCGTAAAAAAATATTATCCGCCAGCGTTTGTAAAAAAATTGCGCAACATGGGCTGAAAAAAATCAGTCGCGGCCTTATATCGACAGAAGTCGGCCATTCTACTTTCTATTCAACCCCTGAATATTATTTGGATGATGTCTATTTGGAAATGTTCGATCAGCGTGATCCGGTGACTCTTCTTTTTTAAACCTCGATCGGTCATCTTTCCTGACCGACGTCGGTTAGCATTTCTTTTGATCAGTAACGGAGAATCATAATTTTTTGTCCTAGGATGGCTAATATTTTCCCTTCCAAGCAAATGAAAACGTGCCGGTGTCGGCGGAAACACAACATCGGTTGTGCTCGAACGAAAAAACCTAGCCGACCTACATAGTAAATTTTTACGGCAATACCGAAACAAAAAGGCTACCTCTACCATAAAAAAATATTATAGGCCAGCGTTTATAAAAAAATTGCGCAACGTTGGCTGCAAAATATCAGTTGCGGCCTTACAACGACAGAAGTCGGCCATTCTACTTTCTATTCAATCCCTGAATATTATTTGGATGATGTCTATTAGGAAATGTTCGGTCGGCATCATCCGGTGATGCTTCTTTTTTAAACTTCGATCTGTCATCTTTCCTGACCGACGTCAGCTAGCATTTTTGTTGCTCAGTGACGGATAATCATAATTTTTTGTCCTAGGATGGCTACTATTTTCCCTTCCTAGCAAATGAAAACATGCCGGTGTCGGCCGAAACACAACTTCGGTTGAGCTCGAACGAAAAAATCTAGCCGATCTACATTGTAAATTTTTATGGCAACACCGAACACAAAAAGCTACCTCTACCGTAAAAAAATATTATCGGTCAGCGTTTGTAAAAAAATTGCGCAACGTGGGCTGAAAAATATCAGTCACGGCCTTATATCGACAGAAGTCGGCCATTCTACTTTCTATTCAATCCCTGAATATTATTTGGATGATGTCTATTAGGAAATGTTCGATCGGCGTCATCCGGTGAAGCTCCTTTTTTAAACCTCGATCGGCATCTTTCGTGATCGACGTCGTCTAACATTTCTTTTGATCAGTAACGGAGAATCATAATTTTTTGTCCTAGGATGGCTAATATTTTCCCTTCAAGGCAAATGAAAACATGCCGGTGTCGGCCGAAATACAACTTCGGTTGTGCTCGAACGAAAAAACCTAGCCGACCTACATTGTAAATTTTTACGACAACGCCGAACAAAAGAGCTACGTCTACCGTAAAAAAATATTATCGGTTAGCGTTTGTAAAAAAACTTGCGCAATGTCGGCTGAAAAATATCAGTCGCGGCTTTACAATGACCGATGTCGGCAATTGAAATTTCTATTATATCCCTAAATATTATTTGGATGATGTCAATTAGGAAATGTTCGATCGGCGTCATCCTGTGACGCTTCTTTTTTAAACCTCGATCGGTCATCTTTCCTTACCGACGTCGGCTAGAATTTTTTTAGATCAGTAACGGAGAATCAAAATTTTTTTTCCGAGGTTGGCGAACGTTTTCCCTTCCGAGCAATTGAAAACATGCCAGTGTCGGCCGAAACACAACTTCGGTTATGCTCGAACGAAAAAACCTAGCCGACCTACATAGAAAATTTTTACGGCAACACCGAACAAAAGAGCTACCTCTACCGTAAAAAAATATTATCTGCCAGCGTTTGTAAGAAAATTGCGCAACGTCGGCTGAAAAATATCAGTCGCAGCATTACAACGACAGAAGTCGGCCATTCTACTTTTTATTAAATCCCTGAATATTATTTGGATGATGTCTATTAGGTAATGTTCGATCGGCGTCATCCGGTGACGCTTCTTTTTTAAGCCTCCATCGGTCATCTTTCAAGACCGACGTCGGCTAGCATTTCTTTTGATCAGTAACGGAGAATCATAATTTTTTGTCCTAGGATGGCTAATATTTTCCCTTCCAAGCAAATGAAAACATGCCGGTGTTAGTCGAAACACAACTTCGGTTGAGCTCGAACGAAAAAACCTAGCCGACCTAAATTCTAAATTTTTACGGCAACACCGAACAAAAACGCTACCTCTCCCGTAAAAAAATATTATCGGTCAGCGTTTGTTAAAAAATTGCGCAATGTCGGCTGAAAAATATCAGTTGCGACTTTACAATGACCGATGTCGGCAATTGTAATTTCTATTATATTCCTGAATATTATTTAGATGATGTCTAATACGAAATGTTCGATCGGCGTCATCCGGTGACATTTCTTTTTTAAACATCGATCGGTCATCTTTCCTTACCGACGTCGGCTAGCATTTCTTTTGATCAATAACGGAGAATCATAATTTTTTGTCCTAGGATGGCTAAT
>NW_024464730.1:62514-82546 GCF_000004515.6 Glycine max
CTAAATTCTAATTTTTACGGCAACACCGAACTAAAACGCTACCTCTACCGTTAAAAAATATTATCTGCCAGCGTTTGTAAAAAAATTGCGCAACATCGGCTGAAAAATATCAGTCGCAGCATTACAACGACAGAAGTCGGCCATTCTACTTTCTATTCAATCCCTGAATATTATTTGGATGATGTCTATTAGGTAATGTTCGATCGGCGTCATCCGGTGACGCTTCTTTTTTAAGCCTCGATCGGTCATCTTTCATGACCGACGTCGGCTAGCATTTCTTTTGATCAGTAACGGAGAATCATAATTTTTTGTCCTAGGATGGCTAATATTTTCCCTTCCAAGCAAATGAAAACATGCCGGTGTCGGCCGAAACACAACTTCGGTTGAGCTCGAACGAAAAAATCTAGCCGATCTACATTGTAAATTTTTATGGCAACACCGAACACAAAAAGCTACCTCTACCGTAAAAAATTATTATCGGTCAGCGTTTGTAAAAAAATTGCGCAACGTGGGCTGAAAAATATCAGTCACGGCCTTATATCGACAGAAGTCGGCCATTCTACTTTCTATTCAATCCCTGAATATTATTTGGATGATGTTTATTAGGAAATGTTCGATCGGCGTCATCCGGTGAAGCTCCTTTTTTAAACCTCGATCGGCATCTTTCCTGACCGACGTCGTCTAACATTTCTTTTGATCAGTAACGGAGAATCATAATTTTTTGTCCTAGGATGGCTAATATTTTCCCTTCAAGGCAAATGAAAACATGCCGGTGTCGGCCGAAACACAACTTCGGTTGTGCTCGAACGAAAAAACCTAGCCGACCTACATTGTAAATTTTTACGACAACACCGAACAAAAGAGCTACGTCTACCGTAAAAAAATATTATCGGTTAGCGTTTGTAAAAAAAATTGCGCAATGTCGGCTGAAAAATATCAGTCGCGGCTTTACAATGACCGATGTCGGCAATTGTAATTTCTATTATATCCCTAAATATTATTTGGATGATGTCAATTAGGAAGTGTTCGATCGGCGTCATCCTGTGACGCTTCTTTTTTAAACCTCGATCGGTCATCTTTCCTTACCGACGTCGGCTAGAATTTTTTTAGATCAGTAACGGAGAATCAAAATTTTTTTTCCGAGGTTGGCGAACGTTTTCCCTTCCGAGCAATTGAAAACATGCCAGTGTCGGCCGAAACACAACTTCGGTTGTGCTCGAACGAAAAAACCTAGCCGACCTACAGAGAAAATTTTTACGGCAACACCAAACAAAAGAGCTACCTCTACCGTAAAAAAATATTATCTGCCAGTGTTTGTAAAAAAATTGCTCAACGTCGGCTGAAAAATATCTGTCGCGGCCTTACATCGACAGAAGTCGGCCATTCTACTTTCTATTCAATCCCTAAATATTATTTGGATGATGTCTATTTTTAAATGTTCGATCAGCGTGATCCGGTGACGCTTCTGTTTTAAACCTCGATCGCTTATCTTTCCTGACCGACGTCGACTAACATTTCTTTTGATCAGTAACGGAGAATCATAATTTTTTGTCCTAGGATGGCTAATATTTTCCCTTCCAAGCAAATGAAAACATGCCGGTATCAGCCGAAACACAACTTCGGTTATGCTCGAACGAAAACACCTAGCCGACCTACATAGAAAATTTTTACGGCAACACCGAACAAAAGAGCTACCTCTACCGTAAAAAAATATTATCTGCCAGCGTTTGTAAGAAAATTGCGCAACGTCGGCTGAAAAATATCAGTCGCAGCATTACAACGACAGAAGTCGGCCATTCTACTTTCTATTCAATCCCTTAATATTATTTGAATGATGTCTATTAGGTAATGTTCGATCGGCGTCATCCGGTGACGCTTCTTTTTTAAGCCTCGATCGGTCATCTTTCATGACCGACGTCGGCTAGCATTTCTTTTGATCAGTAACGG
The DNA here is from genome assembly GCF_000004515.6 of Glycine max. Lineage (NCBI taxonomy): Eukaryota > Viridiplantae > Streptophyta > Magnoliopsida > Fabales > Fabaceae > Glycine > Glycine max. Next base: position 64,462 of record NW_024464730.1, read on the forward strand.
AGAATCATAATTTTTTGTCCTAGGATGGCTAATATTTTCCCTTCCAAGCAAATGAAAACATGCCGGTGTCGGCCGAAACACAACTTCGGTTGAGCTCGAACGAAAAAATCTAGCCGATCTACATTGTAAATTTTTATGGCAACACCGAACACAAAAAGCTACCTCTACCGTAAAAAATTATTATCGGTCAGCGTTTGTAAAAAAATTGCGCAACGTGGGCTGAAAAATATCAGTCACGGCCTTATATCGACAGAAGTCGGCCATTCTACTTTCTATTCAATCCCTGAATATTATTTGGATGATGTTTATTAGGAAATGTTCGATCGGCGTCATCCGGTGAAGCTCCTTTTTTAAACCTCGATCGGCATCTTTCCTGACCGACGTCGTCTAACATTTCTTTTTGATCAGTAACGGAGAATCATAATTTTTTGTCCTAGGATGGCTAATATTTTCCCTTCAAGGCAAATGAAAACATGCCGGTGTCGGCCGAAACACAACTTCGGTTGTGCTCGAACGAAAAAACCTAGCCGACCTACATTGTAAATTTTTACGACAACACCGAACAAAAGAGCTACGTCTACCGTAAAAAAATATTATCGGTTAGCGTTTGTAAAAAAAATTGCGCAATGTCGGCTGAAAAATATCAGTCGCGGCTTTACAATGACCGATGTCGGCAATTGTAATTTCTATTATATCCCTAAATATTATTTGGATGATGTCAATTAGGAAGTGTTCGATCGGCGTCATCCTGTGACGCTTCTTTTTTAAACCTCGATCGGTCATCTTTCCTTACCGACGTCGGCTAGAATTTTTTTAGATCAGTAACGGAGAATCAAAATTTTTTTTCCGAGGTTGGCGAACGTTTTCCCTTCCGAGCAATTGAAAACATGCCAGTGTCGGCCGAAACACAACTTCGGTTGTGCTCGAACGAAAAAACCTAGCCGACCTACAGAGAAAATTTTTACGGCAACACCAAACAAAAGAGCTACCTCTACCGTAAAAAAATATTATCTGCCAGTGTTTGTAAAAAAATTGCTCAACGTCGGCTGAAAAATATCTGTCGCGGCCTTACATCGACAGAAGTCGGCCATTCTACTTTCTATTCAATCCCTAAATATTATTTGGATGATGTCTATTTTTAAATGTTCGATCAGCGTGATCCGGTGACGCTTCTGTTTTAAACCTCGATCGCTTATCTTTCCTGACCGACGTCGACTAACATTTCTTTTGATCAGTAACGGAGAATCATAATTTTTTGTCCTAGGATGGCTAATATTTTCCCTTCCAAGCAAATGAAAACATGCCGGTATCAGCCGAAACACAACTTCGGTTATGCTCGAACGAAAAAACCTAGCCGACCTACATAGAAAATTTTTACGGCAACACCGAACAAAAGAGCTACCTCTACCGTAAAAAAATATTATCTGCCAGCGTTTGTAAGAAAATTGCGCAACGTCGGCTGAAAAATATCAGTCGCAGCATTACAACGACAGAAGTCGGCCATTCTACTTTTTATTAAATCCCTGAATATTATTTGGATGATGTCTATTAGGTAATGTTCGATCGGCGTCATCCGGTGACGCTTCTTTTTTAAGCCTCCATCGGTCATCTTTCAAGACCGACGTCGGCTAGCATTTCTTTTGATCAGTAACGGAGAATCATAATTTTTTGTCCTAGGATGGCTAATATTTTCCCTTCCAAGCAAATGAAAACATGCCGGTGTTAGTCGAAACACAACTTCGGTTGAGCTCGAACGAAAAAACCTAGCCGACCTAAATTCTAAATTTTTACGGCAACACCGAACAAAAACGCTACCTCTCCCGTAAAAAAATATTATCGGTCAGCGTTTGTTAAAAAATTGCGCAATGTCGGCTGAAAAATATCAGTTGCGACTTTACAATGACCGATGTCGGCAATTGTAATTTCTATTATATTCCTGAATATTATTTGGATGATGTCTATTAGGAAATGTTCGATCGGCGTCATCCGGTGACGCTTCCTTTTTAAACCTCGATCGGTCATCTTTCCTGACCGACGTCGGCTAGAATTTTTTTAGATCAGTATCGGTGAATCAAAATTTTTTTTCCCGAGGTTCGCTAACGTTTTCCTTTCCAAGCAAATGAAAACATGCCGGTGTCGGCCGAAACACAACTTCGATTGCGCTCGAACGAAAAAATCTAGCCGATCTGCATTGTAAATTTTTATGGCAACACCGAACACAAAAAGCTACCTCTACCGGAAAAAAATATTATCGGCCAGCGTTTGTAAAAAAATTGCGCAATGTCGGCAGAAAAATAGCAGTCCAGGCATTACACTGACCGATGTCGGCTATTGTACATTCTATTAAATCCCTGAATATTATGTGGATAATGTCTATTAGGAAATGTTCGATTGGAGTCATCCAGTGGTGCTTCTTGTTTAAACCTCGATCGGTCATCTTTCCTGACCGACGTCGGCTAACATTTTTTTCGATCGGTAACGGCGAATCAAAACTTTTTTTCCGAGGTCCGCTATCGTTTTCCTTTCCGAGCAAATGAAAACATGCCGGTGTCGGCGGAAACACAACATCGGTTGTGCTCGAACGAAAAAACCTAGCCGACCTACATAGTAAATTTTTACGGCAATACCGAAACAAAAAGGCTACCTCTACCATAAAAAAATATTATCTGCCAGCGTTTGTAAAAAAATTGCGCAACGTCGGCTGAAAAATATCAGTCGCAGCATTACAACGACAGAAGTCGGTCATTCTACTTTCTATTCAATCCCTGAATATTAATTGGATGATGTCTATTAGGTAATGTTCGATCGGCGTCATCCGGTGACGCTTCTTTTTTAAGCCTCGATCGGTCATCTTTCATGACCGACGTCGGCTAGCATTTATTTTGATCAGTAACGGAGAATCATAATTTTTTGTCCTAGGATGGCTAATATTTTCCATTCAAAGCAAATGAAAACATGCCGGTGTCGGCCGAAACACAACTTCGGTTGAGCTCGAACGAAAAAACCTAGCAGACCTAAATTCTAAATTTTTACGGCAACACCGAACAAAAACGCTACCTCTCCCGTAAAAAAATATTATCGGTCAGCGTCTGTTAAAAAATTGCGCAATGTCGGCTGAAAAATATCAGTTGCGATTGTACAATGACCGATGTCGGCAATTGTAATTTCTATTATATCCCTGAATTTTATTTGGATGATGTCTATTAGGAAATGTTCGATCGGCGTCATCCGGTGACGCTTCCTTTTTAAACCTCGATCGGTCATCTTTCCTGACCGACGTCGGCTAGAATTTTTTTAGATCAGTATCGGTGAATCAAAATTTTTTTTCCCGAGGTTCGCTAACGTTTTCCTTTCCAAGCATATGAAAACATGCCGGTGTCGGCCGAAACACAACTTCGATTGCGCTCGAACGAAAAAATCTAGCCGATCTGCATTGTAAATTTTTATGGCAACTCCGAACACAAAAAGCTACCTCTACCGGAAAAAAATATTATCGGCCAGCGTTTGTAAAAAAATTGCGCAATGTCGGCAGAAAAATAGCAGTCCAGGCATTACACTGACCGATGTCGGCTATTGTACATTCTATTAAATCCCTGAATATTATGTGGATAATGTCTATTAGGAAATGTTCGATCGGCGTCATCCGGTGACGCTTCCTTTTTAAACCTCGATCGGTCATCTTTCCTGACCGACGTCGGCTAGAATTTTTTTAGATCAGTATCGGTGAATCAAAATTTTTTTTCCCGAGGTTCCCTAACGTTTTCCTTTCCAAGCAAATGAAAACATGCCGGTGTCGGCCGAAACACAACATCGGTTGTGCTCGAACGAAAAAATCTAGCCGATCTGCATTGTAAATTTTTTTGGCAACACCAAACACAAAAAGCTACCTCTACCGGAAAAAAATATTATCGGCCAGCGTTTGTAAAAAAATTGCGCAATGTCGGCAGAAAAATAGCAGTCCAGGCATTACACTGACCGATGTCGGCTATTTTACATTCTATTAAATCCCTGAATATTATGTGGATAATGTCTATTAGGAAATGTTCGATTGGAGTCATCCAGTGGTGCTTCTTGTTTAAACCTCGATCGATCATCTTTCCTGACCGACGTCGGCTAACATTTTTTTCGATCGGTAACGGCGAATCAAAACTTTTTTTCCGAGGTCCGCTATCGTTTTCCTTTCCGAGCAAATGAAAACATGCCGGTGTCGGCGGAAACACAACATCGGTTGTGCTCGAACGAAAAAACCTAGCCGACCTACATAGTAAATTTTTACGGCAATACCGAAACAAAAAGGCTACCTCTACCGTTAAAAAATATTATTTGCCAGCGTTTGTAAAAAAATTGCGCAACATCGGCTGAAAAATATCAGTCGCAGCATTACAACGACAGAAGTCGGCCATTCTACTTTCTACTCAATCCCTGAATATTATTTGGATGATGTCTATTAGGTAATGTTCGATCGGCGTCATCCGGTGACGCTTCTTTTTTAAGCCTCGATCGGTCATCTTTCATGACCGACGTCGGCTAGCATTTATTTTGATCAGTAACGGAGAATCATAATTTTTTGTCCTAGGATGGCTAATATTTTCCATTCAAAGCAAATGAAAACATGCCGGTGTCGGCCGAAACACAACTTCGGTTGAGCTCGAACGAAAAAACCTAGCAGACCTAAATTCTAAATTTTTACGGCAACACCGAACAAAAACGCTACCTCTTCCGTAAAAAAATATTATCGGTCAGCGTCTGTTAAAAAATTGCGCAATGTCGGCTGAAAAATATCAGTTGCGACTTTACAATGACCGATGTCGGCAATTGTAATTTCTATTATATCCCTGAATTTTATTTGGATGATGTCTATTAGGAAATGTTCGATCGGCGTCATCCGGTGACGCTTCCTTTTTAAACCTCGATCGGTAATCTTTCCTGACCGACGTCGGCTAGAATTTTTTTAGATCAGTATCGGTGAATCAAAATTTTTTTTCCCGAGGTTCGCTAACGTTTTCCTTTCCAAGCATATGAAAACATGCCGGTGTCGGCCGAAACACAACTTCGATTGCGCTCGAACGAAAAAATCTAGCCGATCTGCATTGCAAATTTTTATGGCAACACCGAACACAAAAAGCTACCTCTACCGGAAAAAAATATTATCGGCCAGCGTTTGTAAAAAAATTGCGCAATGTCGGCAGAAAAATAGCAGTCCAGGCATTACACTGACCGATGTCGGCTATTGTACATTCTATTAAATCCCTGAATATTATGTGGATAATGTCTATTAGGAAATGTTCGATTGGAGTCATCCAGTGGTGCTTCTTGTTTAAACCTCGATCGGTCATCTTTCCTGACCGACGTCGGCTAACATTTTTTTCGATCGGTAACGGCGAATCAAAACTTTTTTTCCGAGGTCCGCTATCGTTTTCCTTTCCGAGCAAATGAAAACATGCCGGTGTCGGCGGAAACACAACATCGGTTGTGCTCGAACGAAAAAACCTAGCCGACCTACATAGTAAATTTTTACGGCAATACCGAAACAAAAAGGCTACCTCTACCATAAAAAAATATTATCGGCCAACGTTTTATAAAAAAATTGCGCAACGTCGGCTGCAAAATACTAGTTGCGGCCTTACAACGACAGAAGTCGGCCATTCTACTTTCTATTCAATCCCTGAATATTATTTGGATGATGTCTATTAGGTAATGTTCGATCGGCGTCATCCGGTGACGCTTCTTTTTTAAGCCTCGATCGGTCATCTTTCATGACCGACGTCGGCTAGCATTTCTTTTGATCAGTAACGGAGAATCATAATTTTTTGTCCTAGGGTGGCTAATATTTTCCCTTCCAAGCAAATGAAAACATGCCGGTGTCGGCCGAAACACAACATCGGTTGAGCTCGAACGAAAAAACCTAGCCGACGTAAATTCTAAATTTTTACGGCAACACCGAACAAAAACGCTACCTCTCCCGTAAAAAAATATTATCGGTCAGCGTCTGTTAAAAAATTGCGCAATGTCGGCTGAAAAATATCAATTGCAACTTTACAATTACCGATGTCGGCAATTGTAATTTCTATTATATCCCTGAATTTTATTTGGATGATGTCTATTAGGAAATGTTCGACCGGCGTCATCCGGTGACGCTTCCTTTTTAAACCTCGATCGGTCATCTTTCCTGACCGACGTCGGCTAGAATTTTTTTAGATCAGTATCGGTGAATCAAAATTTTTTTTCCCGAGGTTCGCTAACGTTTTCCTTTCCAAGCAAATGAAAACATGCCGGTGTCGGCCGAAACACAACTTCGATTGCGCTCGAACGAAAAAATCTAGCCGATCTGCATTGTAAATTTTTATGGCAACACCGAACACAAAAAGCTACCTCTACCGGAAAAAAATATTATCGGCCAGCGTTTGTAAAAAAATTGCGCAATGTCGGCAGAAAAATAGCAGTCCAGGCATTACACTTACCGATGTCGGCTATTGTACATTCTATTAAATCCCTGAATATTATGTGGATAATGTCTATTAGGAAATGTTCGATTGGAGTCATCCAGTGGTGCTTCTTGTTTAAACCTCGATCGGTCATCTTTCCTGACCGACGTCGGCTAACATTTTTTTCGATCGGTAACGGCGAATCAAAACTTTTTTTCCGAGGTCCGCTATCGTTTTCCTTTCCGCGCAAATGAAAACATGCCGGCGTCGGCGGAAACACAACATCGGTTGTGCTCGAACGAAAAAACCTAGCCGACCTACATAGTAAATTTTTACGGCAATACCGAAACAAAAAGGCTACCTCTACCGTTAAAAAATATTATCTGCCAGCGTTTGTAAAAAAATTGCGCAACATCGGCTGAAAAATATCAGTCGCAGCATTACAACGACAGAAGTCGGCCATTCTACTTTCTATTCAATCCCTGAATATTATTTGGATGATGTCTATTAGGTAATGTTCGATCGGCGTCATCCGGTGACGCTTCTTTTTTAAGCCTCGATCGGTCATCTTTCATGACCGACGTCGGCTAACATTTTTTTCGATCGGTAACGGCGAATCAAAACTTTTTTTCCGAGGTCCGCTATCGTTTTCCTTTCCGAGCAAATGAAAACATGCCGGTGTCGGCGGAAACACAACATCGGTTGTGCTCGAACGAAAAAACCTAGCCGACCTACATAGTAATTTTTTACGGCAATACCGAAACAAAAAGGCTACCTCTACCATAAAAAAATATTATCGACCAACGTTTTATAAAAAAATTGCGCAACGTCGGCTGCAAAATACTAGTTGCGGCCTTACAACGACAGAAGTCGGCCATTCTACTTTCTATTCAATCCCTGAATATTATTTGGATGATGTCTATTAGGTAATGTTCGATCGGCGTCATCCGGTGACGCTTCTTTTTTAAGCCTCGATCGGTCATCTTTCATGACCGACGTCGGCTAGCATTTCTTTTGATCAGTAACGGAGAATCATAATTTTTTGTCCTAGGGTGGCTAATATTTTCCCTTCCAAGCAAATGAAAACATGCCGGTGTCGGCCGAAACACAACATCGGTTGAGCTCGAACGAAAAAACCTAGCCGACGTAAATTCTAAATTTTTACGGCAACACCGAACAAAAACGCTACCTCTCCCGTAAAAAAATATTATCGGTCAGCGTCTGTTAAAAAATTGCGCAATGTCGGCTGAAAAATATCAATTGCAACTTTACAATTACCGATGTCGGCAATTGTAATTTCTATTATATCCCTGAATTTTATTTGGATGATGTCTATTAGGAAATGTTCGACCGGCGTCATCCGGTGACGCTTCCTTTTTAAACCTCGATCGGTCATCTTTCCTGACCGACGTCGGCTAGAATTTTTTTAGATCAGTATCGGTGAATCAAAATTTTTTTTCCCGAGGTTCGCTAACGTTTTCCTTTCCAAGCAAATGAAAACATGCCGGTGTCGGCCGAAACACAACTTCGATTGCGCTCGAACGAAAAAATCTAGCCGATCTGCATTGTAAATTTTTATGGCAACACCGAACACAAAAAGCTACCTCTACCGGAAAAAAATATTATCGGCCAGCGTTTGTAAAAAAATTGCGCAATGTCGGCAGAAAAATAGCAGTCCAGGCATTACACTGACCGATGTCGGCTATTGTACATTCTATTAAATCCCTGAATATTATGTGGATAATGTCTATTAGGAAATGTTCGATTGGAGTCATCCAGTGGTGCTTCTTGTTTAAACCTCGATCGGTCATCTTTCCTGACCGACGTCGGCTAACATTTTTTTCGATCGGTAACGGCGAATCAAAACTTTTTTTCCGAGGTCCGCTATCGTTTTCCTTTCCGAGCAAATGAAAACATGCCGGTGTCGGCGGAAACACAACATCGGTTGTGCTCGAACGAAAAAACCTAGCCGACCTACATAGTAAATTTTTACGGCAATACCGAAACAAAAAGGCTACCTCTACCATAAAAAAATATTATCGGCCAACGTTTTATAAAAAAATTGCGCAACGTCGGCTGCAAAATACTAGTGGCGGCCTTACAACGACAGAAGTCGGCCATTCTACTTTCTATTCAATCCCTGAATATTATTTGGATGATGTCTATTAGGTAATGTTCGATCGGCGTCATCCGGTGACGCTTCTTTTTTAAGCCTCGATCGGTCATCTTTCATGACCGACGTCGGCTAGCATTTCTTTTGATCAGTAACGGAGAATCATAATTTTTTGTCCTAGGGTGGCTAATATTTTCCCTTCCAAGCAAATAAAAACATGCCGGTGTCGGCCGAAACACAACATCGGTTGAGCTCGAACGAAAAAACCTAGCCGACGTAAATTCTAAATTTTTACGGCAACACCGAACAAAATCGCTACCTCTCCCGTAAAAAAATATTATCGGTCAGCGTTTGTTAAAAAATTGCACAATGTCGGCTGAAAAATATCAATTGCAACTTTACAATTACCGATGTCGGCAATTGTAATTTCTATTATATCCCTGAATTTTATTTGGATGATGTCTATTAGGAAATGTTCGATCGGCGTCATCCGGTGACGCTTCCTTTTTAAACCTCGATCGGTCATCTTTCCTGACCGACGTCGGCTAGAATTTTTTTAGATCAGTATCGGTGAATCAAAATTTTTTTTCCCGAGGTTCGCTAACGTTTTCCTTTCCAAGCAAATGAAAACATGCCGGTGTCGGCCGAAACACAACTTCGGTTGTGCTCGCGGAACGAAAAAACCTAGCCGACCTACATAGTAAAATTTTACGGCAACACCGAACAAAAGAGCTACCTCTACCGTAAAAAAATATTATTGGCCAGCGTTTGTAAAAAGATTGCGCAACGTCGGCAGAAAAATATAAGTCGCGGCCTTACAACGACAAAAGTCGGTCGTTCTACTTTCTATTCAATCCCTGAATATTATTTGGATGATGTCTATTACGAAATGTTAGATCGGCGTCATCCGGTGACGCTTCTTTTTTAAACCTCGATCGGTCATCTTTCCTGACCGACGTCGGCTAGCATTTCTTTTGATTAGTAACAGAGAATCATAATTTTTTGTCCTAGGATGGCTAATGCTTTCCCTTCCAAGCAAATGAAAACATGCTGGTGTGAGCCGAAACACAACTTCGGTTGAGCTCGAATGAAAAAATCTAGCCGATCTACATTGTAAATTTTTATTGCAACACCGAACAAAAGAGCTACCTCTACCGTAAAAAAATATTATCTGCCAGCGTTTGTAAAAAAATTGCGCAACATGGGCTGAAAAATATCAGTCGCGGCCTTATATCGACAGAATTCGGCCATTCTACTTTCTATTCAATCCCTGAATATTATTTGGATGATGTCTATTAGGAAATGTTCGATCGGCGTGATCCGGTGACGCTTCTTTTTTAAACCTCGATCGGTCATCTTTCCTGACTGACGTCGGCTAGCATTTCTTTTGATCAGTAACAGAGAATCATAATTTTTTGTCCTAGGATGGCTAATATTTTCCCTTCCAAGCAAATGAAAACATGCCGATGTCAGCCGAAACACAACTTCGGTTCAGCTCGAACGAAAAAACCTAGCCGAACGAAATTCTAAATTTTTACGACAACACCAAACAAAAACGCTACCTCTACCGTAAAAAAATATTATCGGTCAGCGTTTGTAAAAAAATTGCACAACGTGGGCTGAAATATATCAGTCGCGGCCTTATATCGACAGAAGTCGGCCATTCTACTTTCTATTCAATCCCTGAATATTATTTGGATGATGTCTATTAGGAAATGTTCGGTCGGCGTGATCCGGTGACGCTTCATTTTTAAACCTCGATCGCTCATCTTTCCTGACCGAAGTCGGCTAGCATTTCTTTTGATCAGTAACGGAGAATCATAATTTTTTGTCCTAGGATGGCTAATATTTTCCCTTCCAAGCAAATGAAAACATGCTGGTGTCAGCCGAAACACAATTTCGGTTGAGCTCGAACGAAAAAACCTAGCCGACCTAAATTCTAAATTTTACGACAACACCGAACAAAAACGCTACCTCTACCATAAAAAAATATTATCGGTCAGCGTTTGTAAAAAAATTGCGCAACGTGGGCTGAAAAATATCAGTCGCGGCCTTATATCGACAGAAGTGGGCCATTCTACTTTCTATTCAATCCCTGAATTTTAATTGGATGCTGTCTATTAGGAAATGTTCGATCGGCGTCATCCGGTGATGCTCCTTTTTTAAACCTCGATCGGCATCTTTCCTGACCGACGTCGGCTAACATTGTTTTCGATAAGTATCGGTGATTCAAATTTTTTTCCCGAGGTTGGCTAACGTTTTCCCTTCCAAGCAATTGAAAACATGCCGGTGTCGGCCGAAACACAACTTCGGTTGTGCTCGAAAGAAAAAACCTAGCCGATATTCACCGTAAATTTTTACTGCAACACCGAACAAAAGAGCTACCTCTACCATAAAAAAATATTATCGGCCAGCGTTTGTAAAAAAATTGTGCAACGTCTGCTGAAAAATATCAGTCGCGGCCTTACAACGACAGAAGTCGGCCATTCTACTTTGTATTCAATTCCTGAATATTATTTGGATGATGTCTATTAGGAAATGTTCCATCAGCGTCATCCGGTGATGCTTCTTGTTTAAACCTCGATCCGCCATCTTTCCTGACCGACGTCGGCTAAATTTTTTTTCGATCAGTATCGGTGAATCAAAATTTTTTTTCGGAGGTTGGCGAACGTTTTCCCTTCCAAGCAATTGAAAACATGCCGGTGTCGGCCGAAACACAACTTTGTTGTGTTCGAACGAGAACACCTAGCCGACCTACATAGAAAATTTTTACGGCAACACCGAACAAAAGAGCTACCTCTACCGTTAAAAAGTATTATCGGCCAGCGTTTGTAAAAAATTTGCGCAATGTCGGCAGAAAAATATCGATCGCGGCATTACACTGACCGATGTCGGCTATTGTACTCTCTATTAAATCCCTGAATATAGTGTGGATAATGTCTATTAGGAAATGTTCGATCGGCGTCATCTTGTGATGCTTCTTGTTTAAACCTCGATCGGTCATATTTCCTGACCGATGTCGGCTAACATTTTTTTCGATCAGTATCGGCGAATCAAAAATTTTTTTCCGAGGTTCGCTAATGTTTTCCTTTCCAAGCAAATGAAAACATGCCGGTGTCGACGGAAACACAACTTTGGTTGTGCTCGAACGAAAAAACCTAGCCGACCTACATAGTAAATTTTTACGGCAATACCGAAACAAAAAGGCTACCTCTACCATAAAAAAATATTATCGGCCAGCGTTTATAAAAAAATTGCGCAACGTCGGCTGCAAAATATCAGTCGCGGCCTTACAACGACAGAAGTTGGGCATTCTACTTTCTATTCAATCCCTGAATATTATTTCGATGATGTCTATTAGGAAACGTTCGATCGGCGTCATCCGGTGATGCTTCTTTTTTAAACCTCGATCTGTCATCTTTCCTGACCGACGTCGGCTAGCATTTCTGTTGCTCAGTAACGGAGAATCATAATTTTTTGTCCTAGGATGGCTAATATTTTCCCTTCCAAGCAAATGAAAACATGCCGGTGTCGGCCGAAACACAACTTCGGTTGACCTCGAACGAAAAAATCTAGTCGATCTACATTGTAAATTTTTATGGCAACACCGAACAAAAAAGCTACCTCTACCGTAAAAAAATATTATCGGCCAGCGTTTGTAAAAAAATTGCGCAATGTCGGCTAAAAAATATCAGTCGCGGCATTACACTGACCGATGTCGGCTATTGTACTTTCTATTAAATCCATGAATATAATTTGGATAATGTCTATTAGGAAATGTTCGATCGGCGTCATCCGGTGATGTTTCCTGTTTAAACCTCGATCGGTCATCTTTCCTGACCGACGTCGCCTAACATTTTTTTTATCAGTATCGGTGAATCAAAATTTTTTTCCCGAGTTGGCCAACGTTTTCCCTTCCAAGCAATTGAAAACATGCCGGTGTCGGCCGAAACACAACTTCGGTTGTGCTCGAACGAAAAAATCTAGCCGATCTACATTGTAAATTTTTATGGCAACACCGAACAAAAAAGCTACCTCTACCGTAAAAAAATATTATCGGCCAGCGTTTGTAAAAAAATTGCGCAATGTCGGCTGAAAAATATTTGTCGCGGCATTACACTGACCGATGTCGGCTATTGTACTTTCTATTAAATCCCTGAATATTATGTGGATAATGTCTATTAGGAAATGTTCGATCGGTGTCATCCGGTGGTGTTTCATGTTTAAACCTTGATCGGTCATCTTTCCTGACCGACGTAGGCTAACATTTTTTTCGATTAGTATAGGCGACTCAAAATTTTTTTTCCGAGGTTCGCTAATGTTTTCCCTTCCAAGCAAATGAAAACATGCCGGTGTCGGCGGAAACACAACTTCGGTTGTGCTCGAACGAAAAAACCATGCCGACCTACATAGTAAATTTTTACGGCAACACCGAACAAAAGAGCTAACTCTACCATAAAAAAATATTATCGGCCAGCGTTTGTAAAAAAATTGCACAATGTCGGCAGAAAAATATCAGTCGCGGCATTACACTGACGATGTCGGCTATTGTACTTTCTATTAAATCCCGAATATTATGTGGATAATGTCTATTATGAAATGTTCGATTGGCGTCATCCGGTTGTGTTTCTTGTTTAAACCTCGATCGGTCATCTTTCCTGACCGACGTCGGCTAACATTTTTTTCGATCAGTATCGGCGAATCAAATTTTTTTTTCCGAGGTTCGCAAATGTTTTCCCTTCCAAGCAAATGAAAACATGCCGGTGACGGCCGAAACACAACTTCGGTTGTGCTCGAACGAAAAAACCTAGCCGACCTACATAGAAAATTTTTACGGCAACACCGAACAAAAGAGCTACCTCTACCGTAAAAAAATATTATCTGCCAGCGTTTGTAAAAAAATTGTGCAACGTCGGCTGAAAAAAATCAATCGCGGCCTTACAACGACAGAAGTCGGCCATTCTACTTTCTATTCAATCTCTGAATATTATTTGGATGATGTCTATTAGGAAATGTGATGAGAATCCTGAAATTAGCCAAATACAGGCTAAAGGCCTAAGTGGAGAAGGGCGAAGGCCCAAGTGGACAAGGATAAAGCCCCCGAGTGGAGAAGGATGAAGGCCCAGAGGCAGAGACACTATCAAGACTATTAATTGTTGCTGAAGGCCCAGATTAATTTGAAGGCCCTAGTTAAATATATTTTTTAGTTATAATTTTTATTTATTGTAATTTTGGCCCAAACTATTTAGAAGGCCCATGTCTATTATTATCTTTTTGTTCAGATACACTATAAGTATTTGTTTTTGTTTTCAATAAAAAAAAACTTTTTGCATTTCATAAAATTGGGTGAGAGTTTCTCTCTAGGTTCCTGGTTGAACCAATTATCAGACTTATCAAGGTAATCCTTGTGGCGTCTATCCTGACTTATCTTCCTTCACCGGAAGTGGCATCTACCCAGACTTATCTTCCTTCACTGGAAGTGGCGTCTACCCAGACTTATCTTCCTTCATTGGAAGTGGCGTCTACCCTGACTTATCTTCCTTCACTGGAAGTGGCGTCATCCAAATCTCTGTAACCTGTATCAAACGATCCGCTCCTACTCAGGTTCACATCATCTGGTATCAAAGCTTCGGCTCTTGATAAAGGTTCTATCCTATCCTATTATTTTCCTTTGTAATTTGTCCAGGTTCGTGTTTTGTGATGAGGACATAACCAAGGGCAAGGACCATGAAGCACTTGAAGGTCCCATGACCAGAGGCAGACTTAAACAAGCCCAACACGTCATAGAGACAAGGCTGGTCATTTGTATAGCTGCCATTGATGATGATTGAAGGCCCAAGTGGAGAAAGATGAAGGCCCAGAGGCAGAGGCACTACCAAGACTACTAATTGTTGTTGAAGGCCCAAACTAACTTGAAGGCCCAAGTTAAATAAGTTTTTAGTTATAATTTATTTTTATTGTAATTTTGGCCCAAACTGTTTAGAAGACCCATGTCTATTTTTATCTTTTTCTTCAGATACACTATAAGTATTTGTTTTTGTTTTCAATAAAAGGGACTTTTGGCATTTGATAAAATTTGGTGAGAGTTTCTCTCTGGGTTCCTTGTTGAACCAATTATCAGACTTATCAAGGTAATCCTTGTGGCGTCTACCCTGACTTATCTTCCTTCACCGGAAGTGGCGTCATCCAAATATCCGTAGCCTGTATCAAGCGATCCGCCTCGTAAGATTCACATCATCTGGTATCAGAGCCAGGTTCTTGATACAGGTTCTATCCTATCCTATCCTATCCTATTTTTTTTTCTTCGTAATTTGTCTAGGTTTGTGTTTTTGTCCTTGTTCTGTTATTTGCGTTCTTGTTCTTGTTCTTGTTCTTGTCACGTTCTTGTTCTTGTTTCTTGTGTCTTTCAAACTTTGTGTCAAAAAAAAAAAATTGTTTGAGTTCTTGTTTCTTGTTCTTGTGCCTATCATATTGTATTCTGTCTTTTGTTCATAACTTTTGTTTCAGCCTATTCGAATTCTGTTTGGGGTAAAAATTGCCTAATTGCTGAATTGCTAAATTGTCAAATTTGCCTAATGATGATTGCCTATTGAACGAATTCTAATAGCTGGACGTCTGAAAAAAAAAGAAAGAAAGAAAGAGAAAGAAAGAAAGAAAAAAAAAAGGAAACAGTTGCAAAAAAAAAAAAAAGTTGCAAAAATTTTGAAAAAAAAAAAAGTGGGTGTTTGATCTTTGAAAACGAAATTGAGGCATTTAGAGGTGTTTTTTTTTGAAAGAAAATCGTGGAACAAATCCCCTTATATAGATTCTCCTCTGAATTCTGAGCGTTTTGATATATAGTGGGCCTCAAACGGACAACTGTAGCAAAAGTTATGAGCATTTGAAGTTTACTTGTCCTATCTGTTGTCCTATCTAATATCTTATCTGTTATCCTACCTAATATCTTATCTGTTATCCTATCTAATATCTTATCTGTTATCCTACCTAATATCTTATCTGTTATCCTATCTATAATATCTTATTTGTTATCATATCTGTTACCCAAATTAAAGCTCACCTGTTATCCAAATCCAAATCTAATATATTATTATCCAAATCAAGTCCAAGTTGTTATCCCAAATCAAATCTGTTTGTGATCATTATATTGTCTTTCCTTTTATTTTATATTACCTTGTGTGTCTAATTTGGTCCATCCAGGAACTTAAGAGGAAACACGAGTGGTAAAAGGCAAGAGGGAATACATTACACAAAAGCCTATTGAGAGCATTAAACACGAGTGTACTACCATCTAAGAGACGTGAGTAGAGTGTTGTGAGGTCCTGAAACCTTAATAATTTTTATTGCACATTTTTTTTTTCCTGTTGAATTATGGCTGGAGCAGGTGGTGGTGGTGACGAGTACCATCAGTTGGACGGCGCTCAACGTCTGTTAGTGGATGCGATGAATGCACAGATGCAACGTTTGCTAGACCGTACCACAGAGGAGGTCTATGGACGACTAGAAGCTTTGGAGAACCAAGCCAATCAGAATGCTAGACGAAATATAGATGGGAATAGAGGTAACAATGGCGGTAATGACGGACCGAGGCAGAACCGGGTTGAGGGAGTAAAGCTCAATGTTCCTCCCTTCAAAGGTAGAAGTGATCCAGATGCCTACCTGGACTGGGAAATGAAGACTGAGCACGTATTTGCCTGCAATGACTACACTGATGCGCAGAAAGTCAAGCTAGCAGCAGCTGAATTCTCCGACTATGCCCTTGTTTGGTGGCATAAATACCAAAGAGAAATGTTGAGAGAGGAACGGCGAGAGGTAGATACATGGACTGAGATGAAAAGGGTGATGAGAAAAAGGTATGTGCCCACTAGCTATAACAGAACCATGCGACAGAAACTCCAAGGGCTGTCCCAAGGGAATTTAACCGTGGAAGAATATTATAAAGAGATGGAAATGGCGTTAGTGAGGGCCAACATCGAAGAGGACTCCGAAGACACAATGGCTCGTTTCCTGAATGGTCTAAACCCTGAAATCAGAGATGTTGTTGAATTACAGGAGTATGTGGTGTTGGATGACTTGTTACATAGGGCGCTTCGGGTTGAACAGCAAATTAAAAGAAGAAGTGCAACAAGGAGGAACTCACCCAATACTTACAACCAAAACTGGGCCAACAGATCCAAGAAGGAGGGAGGTAATTCGTTCCGACCTGCAGCCACATCCCCGTATGGAAAGTCAGCAACACCCAGTGTAGGTGGAAGCAAACATAACACCTCCACTTCCTCATCCAATACTGGAACCAGAAACATAAAATGTTTCAAGTGCTTAGGCAGAGGACATATTGCTTCTGAATGTCCAACCAGGAGGACCATGATCATGAAGGCTGATGGAGAAATCACTAGTGAGTCTGAAATCAGTGAAGAAGAAGTGGAAGAAGAAGAGTATGAGGAGGAAGCTATGCAGGGTGATATGTTGATGGTGAGAAGGCTGTTGGGAAATCAAATGCAGCCACTGGATGACAATCAAAGAGAAAATATTTTCCACACCAGATGTGTAATTAATGGTAAGCTATGCTCTTTAATTGTTGATGGAGGAAGCTGTACCAATGTTGCAAGTTCCACATTAGTGACCAAACTGAATTTGGAAACTAAGCCCCATCCTAGACCATACAAACTTCAGTGGCTTAGTGAAGATGAAGAGGTAAAAGTGACTCAACAGGTTGAGGTGTGTCTCACCATTGGGCGATATAATGACAAGGTGCTGTGTGATGTGGTCCCAATGGAAGCGACCCATGTGCTGTTAGGAAGACCGTGGCAATATGATACCAAGGCAGTGCATGATGGCTTCACCAACAAAATCTCTTTCCAGCAAGCTGACAAGAAGATTGTTCTCAAACCGTTATCTCCTCAAGAGGTTTGTGAGGATCAGATAAAAATGAGAGAAAAGAAAAAGAGTGAGACACTTGAGAGGAAGAAGAGTGAGACACTTGAGAAGGAAAAGAGAGGAAAGAAAAAGAGTGAAACACTTGAGAGGGAAAAGAGAGAAAACAAAAAGAGTGAAACACTTGAGGGCAAACAGCTTTATTTAGCAACAAAAAGGGAGGTGAGGAGGGTGCTTTGTGCGAGACAACCCCTCTATTTATTGTTTTCTCAACGTCAGATGTTGCATGCTAACCCAATTGATGAATTTAAATTGCCTTCTAGTATTCAATCTCTTCTGCAGGATTTTGATGATGTGTTTCCAGCAAGTGTACCAGATGGTTTGCCACCATTGAGGGGAATTGAGCATCACATTGATCTCATTCCCGGAGCGTCCTTGCCCAATCGGCCAGCTTATAGGAGCAACCCACAAGAAACTAAGGAGATCGAAAGGCAAGTATCCGAACTCCTGAGCAAAGGTTGGGTGAGAGATAGTATGAGTCCGTGCGCTGTACCTGTCATTCTAGTACCCAAGAAGGACGACTCATGGAGGATGTGTTCTGATTGTAGAGCCATAAACAACATCACCATCAAGTATAGGCACCCAATATTGGCCTGCAGCTAGCGTCGATGTTAGT
>NW_024464730.1:91303-104452 GCF_000004515.6 Glycine max
GGTCAATTTTCGTACCACCAAGCAAATGAAAACATGCCGGTGTCGGCCGAAACACAACTTCGGTTGGCCTCGAACGAAAAAATCTAGTCGATCTACATTGTAAATTTTTATGGCAACACCGAACAAAAAAGCTACCTCTACCGTAAAAAAATATTATCGGCCAGCGTTTGTAAAAAAATTGCGCAATGTCGGCTGAAAAATATCAGTCGCGGCATTACACTGACCGATGTCGGCTATTGTACTTTCTATTAAATCCCGAATATTATGTGGATAATGTCTATTAGGAAATGTTCGATTGGCGTCATCCGGTTGTGTTTCTTGTTGAAACCTCGATCGGTCATCTTTCCTGACCGACGTCGGCTAACATTTTTTTCGATCAGTATCGGCGAATCAAATTTTTTTTTCCGAGGTTCGCAAATGTTTTCCCTTGCAAGCAAATGAAAACATGCCGGTGACGGCCGAAACACAACTTCGGTTGTGCTCGAACGAAAAAACCTAGCCGACCTACATAGAAAATTTTTACGGCAACACCGAACAAAAGAGCTACCTCTACCGTAAAAAAATATTATCTGCCAGCGTTTGTAAAAAAACTGCGCAACGTCCGCCGAAAAAAATCAGTCCCGGCCTTACAACGACAGAAGTCGGCCATTCTACTTTCTATTCAATCTCTGAATATTATTTGGATGATGTCTATTAGGAAATGTGATGAGAATCCTGAAATTAGCCAAATACAGGCTAAAGGCCTAAGTGGAGAAGGGCGAAGGCCCAAGTGGACAAGGATAAAGCCCCCGAGTGGAGAAGGATGAAGGCCCAAGTGGAGAAGGATGAAGGCCCAGAGGCAGAGACACTATCAAGACTATTAATTGTTGCTGAAGGCCCAGATTAATTTGAAGGCCCAAGTTAAATATGTTTTTTAGTTATAATTTTTATTTATTGTAATTTTGGCCCAAACTATTTAGAAGGCCCATGTCTATTATTATCTTTTTGTTCATATACACTATAAGTATTTGTTTTTGTTTTCAATAAAAAAAAAAAAACTTTTGGCATTTCATAAAATTGGGTGAGAGTTTCTCTCTAGGTTCCTGGTTGAACCAATTATCAGACTTATCAAGGTAATCCTTGTGGCGTCTATCCTGACTTATCTTCCTTCACCGGAAGTGGCGTCTACCCAGACTTATCTTCCTTCACTGGAAGTGGCGTCTACCCAGACTTATCTTCCTTCATTGGAAGTGGCGTCTACCCTGACTTATCTTCCTTCACTGGAAGTGGCGTCTACCCTGACTTATCTTCCTTCACTGGAAGTGGCGTCATCCAAATCTCTGTAACCTGTAGACTTATCAAGGTAATCCTTGTGGTGTCTACCCTGACTTATCTTCCTTCACCGGAAGTGGCGTCATCCAAATATCCGTAGCCTGTATCAAGCGATCCGCCTCGTAAGATTCACATCATTTTGTCCTTGTTCTGTTATTTGTTTTCTTGTTTGCGTCTTGTTGTGTTCTTGTTTGTGTCTTTGTTTCGTTCTTGTTCTTGTTTCTTGTGTCTTTCAGACTTTGTGTCAAAAAAAAATCTGTTTGAGTTTTATTTCAAGTTAAAAAAAAAAGGCTGCAAAAATTTGAAAAAAAAGAGAAGAAAACAAGAAAAAGAAAAGAAAAGAAAAGAAAGTGGGGTGTTTGATCCTTGAACACGAAATTGAGGAAGTTAGAGGCTTTTTTTTGGCAGAAAATCGTGTACCAAATCCCCTTATCTAGATTCTCCTTTGAATTCTGAGCGTTTTGATATATAGTCGGCCTCAAACAGACAACCGTAGCAAAAGTTATGAGCATTTGAAGTTTACTTGTCATATCTGTTATCTTATCTGCTATTCTATCTATTATCTTATTTGTTATCATATCTGTTATCCAAATTAAATCTAATTTGTTATCCAAATCTGATCTGTTATCCAAATCAAATCAAATCAAAATTTGTTATCCAAATCAAATCAAGTCTAGTCTGTTATCCAAATCAAATCCAATCTGCTATCCAAATCAAGTCTAATCTGTTATCCAAATCAAATCTAAATCCAAATCAAGTCTAATCTGTTAACCAAAATCAAATCTGATTTGTTATCCAAATTAAATTTGCTACACAGTCTGTGATAATTAAACTGTCTTTCCTGTTATATACCTTGTGTGTCTAATTTGATTCATCCAGGAACTTAAGAGGGAACATGAGTGGTAAAAGGCAAGAGTGAAAACATCACACAAAAGCCTATATTGAGAGCATCAAACACGAGTGAACTACCATCAAAGAGAGAAACACGTGAGTAGAGTGTGGTGAGGTCCTGAATTTTTTTTTTTTTGATTTACTGCAAAATTCTTTGTTCCTTAATCATGGCAAGAGCTGGTGACAATGGTGGTGTATATCATCAACTGGACGAATCTCAGCGCTTATTTCTGGACGCGTGGACTACACAAATGCAACGTTTGTTGAACCGTAACAAAGAAGAGCCCTACAAACGAATAGCCAAATCTTCCTCATTTACTCTTAAACTTCTATCCCCTAGAGAAGTGTGTGATGACCAAATCAGAATGAGAGAAAAGAGAGAACAAGAGAAAGAAAATAGTGAGGCACCACAAAGGAATATGAAAAAGAAGAGTGATACACCCGAGGAAAAGAGTGATACACAAGAGAGAGAGAGTGATAATTCTAATCAGTTAACCATTTATGTTTCTCCTAGTGTTCAACCCTTATTGCAGGAATTTAAAGATGTCTTTCCCAAGGAGATTCCTCATGGACTGCCACCTTCAAGAAGCATAGAACATCAAGTTAATCTCCTTCTAGAAGCTTCATTGCCTAACAAGCCAACTTACAACAGCAAGCCCCAAGAGACTCAGCATAAGGATGCACAGGTCAAAGTTGAGTATGAGAAAAGATTGTATGACCAAGTGAAGGAGCAAATTGCAAAGAAGAATGAAAGCTATGCCAAGCAAGCCAACAAGAAAAGGAAGGAAGTGGTACTTGAACCCGGTGATGATCCTGGACATTTGAGGACAAATGTTTTCCAAGAAGGAGGGAATGATGAGAATCATGAAACTGGCCAAATACAGGCTAAAGGCCCAAGTGGAGAAGGACGAAAGCCTAAGTGGAGAGGGACAAAGCCCCCGAGTGGAGAAGGATGAAGGCCCAAGTGGAGAAGGATGAAGGCCCAGAGCCAGAGACACTATCAAGACAATTAATTGTTGCTGAAGGCCCAAACTAATTTGAAGGCCCAAGTTAAATATGTTTTTAGTTATAATTTTTATTTATTGTAGTTTTGGCCCAACCTATTTAGAAGGCCCATGTCTATTTTTATCTTTTTACTCAGATACACTATAAGTATTGGTTTTTATTTTCAATAAAAAAAAACTTTTGGCATTTGATAAAATTGGGTGAGAGTTTCTCTCTAGGTTCCTTGTTGAACCAATTATCAGACTTATCAAGGTAATCCTTGTGGCGTCTACCCTGACTTATCTTCCTTCACTGGAAGTGGCGTCTACCGTGACTTATCTTCCTTCACCGGAAGTGGCGTCTACCCTGACTTATCTTCCTTCATCGGAAGTGGCATCATCCAAACTCTATAACCTGTATCAAGCGATCCGCTCCTACTCAGGTTCACATCAAAATGTTCGATCGGCGTGATCCGGTGACGCTTCTTTTTTAAACCTCGATTGCTCATCTTTCCTAACCGACGTCGGCTAGCATTTCTTTTGATCAGTAACGGAGAATCATAATTTTTTGTCCTAGGATGGCTAATATTTTCCCTTCAAGGCAAATGAAAACATGCCGGTGTCGGCGGAAACACAACTTCTGTTGTGCTCGAACGAAAAAACCATGCCGACCTACATAGAAAATTTTTACGGCAACACCGAACAAAAGAGCTACCTCTACCGTAAAAAAATATTATCGACCAGCGTTTGTAAGAAAATTGCGCAACGTCGGCTGGAAAATATCAGCTGCGGCCTTACAACGATAGAAGTCGGCCATTCTACTTTCTATTAAATCCCTGAATATAATTTGATAATGTCTATTAGGAAATGTTTGATCGGCGTCATCTGGTGATGCTTCTTGTTTGAACCTCGATCGGTCATCTTTCCAGACCGACGTCGGCTAACATTTTTTTCGATCAGTATCTGTGAATCAAAATTTTTTTCCCGAGTTGGCCAACGTTTTCCCTTCCAAGCAATTGAAAACATGCCGGTGTCGGCCGAAACACAACTTCGGTTGGGCTCGAACGACAAAATCTAGCCGATCTACATTTTAATTTTTATGGCAACACTGAACAAAAAAGCTACCTCTACCGTAAAAAAATATTATCGGTCAGCGTTTGTAAAAAAATTGCACAATGTCGGCTGAAAAATATCAGTCGCGGCTTTACAATGACCGATGTCGGCAATTTTACTTTCTATTATATCCCTGAATATTATTTGGATGATGTCTATTAGGAAATGTTCGATCGGCGTCATCCGGTGATGCTTCTTGTTTAAACCTCGATCGGTCATCTTTCCTGACCGATGTCGGCTAGAATTTTTTTCAATCCATATCGGCGATTCAATATTTTTTCCGAGGTTCGCTATCGTTTTCCCTTCCAAGCAAATGAAAACATGCCGGTGTCGGCGGAAACACAACATCGGTTGTGCTCGTTAGAAAAAACCTAACCGACCTACATAGTAAATTTTTACGGCAACACCGAACAAAAGAGCTAACTCTACCATAAAAAAATATTATCGGCCAGCGTTTGTAAAAAAATTGCGCAATGTCGACTGAAAAATATCGGTCGCGACATTACACTGACCTATGTCGGCTATTGTACTTTCTATTAAATCCTTGAATATTATGTGGATAATGTCTATTAGGAAATGTTCGATCGGTGTCTTCCAGTGGTGCTTCTTGTTTAAACCTCGATCGGTCATCTTTCCTGACCGACGTCGGCTAGAATTTTTTTCGATCAGTATCGGCGAATCAAAATTTTTTTTCCGAGGTTCGCTAATGTTTTCCCTTCCAAGCAAATGAAAACATGTCGGTGTCGGCGGAAACACAACTTCGGTTGTGCTCGAACGAAAAAACCTAGCCGACCTACATAGTAAATTTTTACGGCAACACCGAACAAAAGAGCTACCTCTACCATAAAAAAATATTATCCGCCAGCGTTTGTAAAAAAATTGCTCGGCTGAAAAATATCAGAAGTCGGCCATTCTACTTTCTATTCAATCCCTGAATATTATTTGGATGATGTCTATTAGGAATTGTTCGATCGGCGTCATCCGGTGATGCTTCTTTTCCAAACCTCGATCGGTCATCTTTCCTGACCGGCGTCGGCTAGCATTTCTTTTGATTAGTAACGGAGAATCATAATTTTTTGTCCTAGGATGGCTAATCTTTTCCCTTCCAAGAAAATGAAAACATGCCGGTGTCAGCCGAAACACAAATTCAGTTGACCTCGAACGAAAAAATCTAGCCGATCTACATTGTAAATTTTTATGGCAACACTGAACAAAAAATTTACCTCTACCGTAAAAAAATATTAACGGTCAGCTTTTGTAAAAAAATTGCGCAATGTCGGCTGAAAAATATCAGTCGCGGCTTTACAATGACCGATGTCGGCAATTGTGATGTGAACCTGAGTAGGAGCGGATCGTTTGATACAGGCTACGGAGGTTTTGGATGACGCCACTTCCAGTGAAGGAAGATAAGTCAGGATAGACGCCACTTCCGGTGAAGGAAGATAAGTCCGGGTAGACGCCACTTCCAGTGAAGGAAGATAAGTCAGGGTAGACGCCACAAGGATTACCTTGATAAGTCTGATAATTGGTTCAACAAGGAACCCGGAGATAAATTCTCACCAAATTTTATCAAAATGCCAAAAGTTTTCTTTATTGAAAATAAAAACCAATACTTATAGTGTATCTGAATAAAAAGATAAAAATAGACATGGGCCTTCTAAATAGGTTGGGCCAAAACTACAATAAATAAAAATTATAACTAAAAACATATTTAACTTGGGCCTTCAAATTAGTTTGGGCCTTCAGCAACAATTAATTGTCTTGATAGTGTCTCTGCCTCTGGGCCTTCATCCTTCTCCACTTGGGCCTTCATCCTTCTCCACTCGGGGGCTTTGTTCTTCTCCACTTAGGCCTTCGTCCTTCTCCACTTGGGCCTTTAGCCTGTATTTGGCCAGTTTCATGATTCTCATCAAATTGTAATTTCTATTATATCCCTGAATATTATTTGGATGATGTCTATTAGGAAATGTTTGATCGGCGTCATCCGGTGATGCTTCTTGTTTAAACCTCGATCAGTCATCTTTCCTGACCGACGTCGGCTAACATTTTTTTCGATCAGTATCGGTGAATCAAAATTTTTTTCCCGAGTTGGCCAACGTTTTCCCTTCCAAGCAATTGAAAACATGCCGGTGTTGGCCGAAACACAACTTCCGTTGAGCTCACACGAAAAAACCTAGCCGACCTACATTGAAAATTTTATAGGCGACACCAACAACAAAACTTCCTTTACCGTAAAGAAATATTATCGGTCAGCGTTTGTAAAAAAGCTTGTGCAATGTCGGCTTAAAAATAGCAGCTGGGGCATTTTCACTATCGATGTCGGCAATTGTGTTTTTTATTCAATCCCTGAATAATATTTGGCTGATGTCTATTAGGAAATGTTCGATCGGCGTCATCCGGTGATGCTTCTTTTTTAGTCCTCGATCGGTCATATTTCCTGGCTGATTCGGCTAGCATGTTTTTCAATCAGTACCGGTGAATCATGTTTTTTTGCCGAGGTTGGCTAATGTTTTCCTTGCCAAGCAAATGAAAACATGCCGGTGTCGGTCGAAAAAACCCTTCGGTTAAGCTCGAACGAGAAAACCTAGCCGAGCTACATTGTAAACTTTTACGGCAACACCGAACAAAAAAGAATCCTGTACCGTAAAAAAATATTATGGGCCAGCGTTTGAAAAAAAATAATTGCGCAATATCGGCAGAAAAATATCAATCGGGGCTTTACAACGACCGATGTCGGCTATTGTACTTTCTATTCAATCCCTGAATATTATTTGGATGATGTCTATTAGGAAATGTTCGATCAGCGTCATCCGATGATTCTTATTTTTTAAACCTCGATCGGTCATCTTTCCTGACCGACGTCGGCTAGCATTTTTTTTTATCAGTATCGGTGAATCAAAATTTTTTTTCCGAGGAGGGCAAATGTTTTTCTTGCCAAGCAAATGAAAACATGCCGGTGTCGGCCGAAACACAACTTCGGTTGAGCTCGAACAAAAAAACTTAGCTGATCTACATTGTAAATTTTTAGGACAACACCGAACAAAAAAGCATCCTCTACCGTAGAAAAATATTATCGGCCAACGTTTGTAAAAAATAATTGAGCAATGTCGGCTGAAAAATATCAGTCGCGGTTTTACAAGGACCGATGTCGGCTATTGTATTTTAAATTAAATCCCTGATTAATATTTGGATGATCTATTTGGAAATGTTCGATCGGTGCCATCTGATGATGCGTCTGTTTTAAACCTCGATCGGTCATCTTTCCTGGCAGACGTCACCTAGCATTTTTTTCGATAAGTTTCGGTTAATCATGTTTTTTTCCGAAGTGGGCTAATGTTTTTCTTGCCGAGTAAATGAAAACATGCCGGTGTCGGCCGAAACCAAACTTCGGTTGAGCTAGCACGAAAAAACCTAGCCGACCTACATTGAAAATTTTATAGGCAAGACCAACAACAAAACTTCCTTTACCGTAAAGAAATATTATCGGCCAGTGTTTGTAAAAAAGCTTGCGCAATGTCGGCTTAAAAATACCAGCTGGGGCTTTTTAACTACCGATGTCGGCAATAGTGTTTTCTATTCAATCCCAAAATAATATTTGGCTGATGTCTATTAGGAAATGTTCGATCGGCGTCATCCGGTGATGCTTCTTTTTTAAACCAGGATCGGTCATCTTTCCTGGCCGACGTCGGCTAGCATGTTTTTCGATCAGTATCGGTGAATCATGTTTTTTTGCCGAGGTTGGCTAATGTTTTCCTTGCCAAGCAAATGAAAACATGCCGGTGTCGGCCGAAACACATCTTCGGTTGAGCTTGAACGAAAAAACCTAGCCGACCTACATTGTAAATTTTTACGCCAACACCGAACAAAAAAGAATCGTGTACCGTAAAAAAATTCTATCGGCCTGCGTTTGTTAAAAAAATTTCACAATGTCGGCTGAAAAATATAAGTCTCGGCTTTACAACGACCGATGCCGGGTATTTTATTTTCAATTCAATCCCTGAATAATATTTGGATGATGTCTATTAGGAAATGTTCGATCGGCGTCACCCAGTGATTGCTTCTTTTTTAGACCTCGATCGGCTAATGTTTTTCTTGCCGAGTAAATGAAAACATGCCGGTGTCGGCCGAAACACAACTTCCGTTGAGCTCACACGAAAAAACCTAGCCGACCTACATTGAAAATTTTATAGGCGACACCAACAACAAAACTTCCTTTACCGTAAAGAAATATTATCGGCCAGCGTTTGTAAAAAAGCTTGCGCAATGTCGGCTTAAAAATAGCAGCTGGGGCTTTTTAACTACCGATGTCGGCAATTGTGATTTCTATTCAATCCCTGAATAATATTTGGCTGATGTCTATTAGGAAATGTTCAATCCGCGTCATCCTGTAATGCTTCTTTTTTAGACCTCGATCGGTCATATTTCCTGGCTGACGTTGGCTAGCATGTTTTTCGATTAGTATCGGTGAATCATGTTTTTTTGCCGAGGTTGGCTAATGTTTTCCTTGCCAAGCAAATGAAAACATGCCGGTGTCGATCGAAACACAACTTCGGTTGAGCTAGAGCGAAAAAATCTAGCCGACCTACATTGTTAATTTTATAGGCGACACCAACAACAAAACTTCCTTTACCGTAAAGAAATATTATCGGCCAGCGTTTGAAAAAAATAATTGCGCAATGTCGGCTGAAAAATATCAGTTGGGGCTTTACAACGACCGATGTTGGCTATTGTACTTTCCATTCAATCCCTGAATATTATTTGGATGATGTCTATTAGGAAATGTTCGATCGGCGTCATCCGATGATTCTTATTTTTCAAACCTCGATCGGTCATCTTTCCTGACCGATGTCGGCTAGCATTTTTTTCGATCAGTATCGGTGAATCAAAATTTTTTTTCCGAGGTGGCTAATGCTTTCCTTGCCAAGCAAATGAAAACATGCCGGTGTCGGCCGAAATACAACTTCGGTTGAGCTCGAACGAAAAAACCTAGCCGACCTACATGGTAAATTTTTACGGCAACATCGAACATAAAAGCTTCCTCTATCGTAAAAAAATATTATCGGTCAACGTTTGTAAAAAATAATTGCGCAATGTCGGCTGAACAATATCAGTCGCGGTTTTACAACGACCGATGCCGGCTATTGTAATTTATATTCAATCCCTGAATATTATTTGGATGATTTACAAAATGTTCGATCGGCGTCATCCAGTGATGCTTCTTATTTAAACCTCGATCGGTCATCTTTCCTGACCTCAATTTGGAGCGTCTCGATATATTACGGGACTCAGTCAGACATCCAAGTAAACAGTTATTGTCGACATATTACAGGACTCAATCGGACATCCGAGTAAAAAGATATTGTCGTTTGAATTTGTTACAAAATTCTATTTTAGATTTGGAGCGTCACGATATATTACGGGACTCAATCGGACATCCGAGAATAAAGTAATTATCGTTTGAATTTGCTCAGAGCTTCTGTTATCAATTTCGAGCGTCTCGATATATTACGGGACTCAATCGGATATCCAAGTACAAAGTTATTGTCGTTTGAATTTGATACTTCCGTTTTCAATTTGGAGCGTCTCGATATATCATGCGACTCAATCGGGCATCCGAGTTAAAAGTTATTGTAGTTTGCATTTGCTACGAGCTTCCGTTTTCAATTTGGAGCGTCTCGACATATTACGGGACTCAATCGGACATCCGAGTTAAACGCTTTTTGGTTTGCATTGTGTACGAGCTTTCGTTTTCAATTTGGAGAGTCTCGATATATTACAGAACTCCATCGGACATCCGAGTATAAAGTTATTGTTGTTTGAATTTGCTCAGTGCTTCTGCTTTCCATTTCGAGCGTCTCGATATATTACGGGACTCAATCAGACATCCGAGTAAAAAGTTATTGTCGTTTGAATTTGCTACGAAATTCCGTTTTAAATTTAGAGCGTCTCGATATATTACGGGACTCAATCGAACATCCGAGTATAAAGTAATTGCCGTTTGAATTTGCTCAAACGACAATAACTTTTAACTCGGATGTTCGATTGAGTCCCGTAATATATCGGAACGCTTGAAATTGAATGTTGAAGCTTTGAGCAAATTCAAACGACAATAACTTTTTTACTCGGATGTCTGATTGAGTCCCGTAGTATATCGAGACGCTCGAAATTGCATACCGAAGCTCTGAGAAAACTCAAACGACAATAACTTTTTACTCGGATGTCTGATTGAGTCCCGTAATATGTCGAGACGCTCGAAATTGAATACCGAAGCTCTGAGCAAAATTCCAACCGACCATAACTTTTTACTCGGTTGACTGACTGAGTCCGGTAATATATCGAGACGCTCGAAATTGATTATCGAAGCTCTAAGCAAGTTCAAACGATAATAAATTTTTAATCTAAGGTCTGATTGAGTCCCGTAATATGTCGAGACGCTCGAAATTGAATACCGAAGCTCTGAGCAAATTCAAACGACAATAACTTTTTACTCGGTTGACTGACTAAGTCCGGTAATATATCGAGACGCTCGAAATTGATTATCGAAGCTCTAAGCAAGTTCAAACGATAATAAATTTTTACTCTAATGTCTGATTGAGTCCCGTAATATATCGAGACGCTCGAAATTGAATACCGAAGCTCTGAGCAAATTCAAACGACAATAACTTTTTACTCGGTTGACTGACTGAGTCCGGTAATATATCGAGACGCTCGAAATTGATTATCGAAGCTCTAAGCAAGTTCAAACGATAATAAATTTTTACTCTAATGTCTGATTGAGTCCCGTAATATATCGAGACGCTCGATATTGAATGTTGAAGCTTTGAGCAACTTCAAACAACAATAACTTTTTACTCGGATGTCTGATTGAGACACGTAATATATCCAGACGCTCGAAATTGAATACCAAAGCTCTGAGCAAATTCAAACGACAATAAGTTTTTACTCGTATGTTCTATTGTGTCCCGTAATTTATCGAAACGCTCGATATTGAATGTTGAAGCTTTGAGCAAATTCAAACGACAATAACTTTTTACTCGGATGTCTGATTGAGTCCCGTAGTATATCGCGACGCTCGGACTTGAATGCCGAAGCTCTGAGCAAATTCAAACGACAATAACTTTTTTACTTGGATGTCTGATTGAGTCCCGTAATATATCGAGACGCTCGAAATGGAATACCGAAGCTCTGAGTAAATTCAAACGACAATAACTTTTTACTCGGATGTCCGATTGAGTCCCGTAATATATCGGAACGCTCGAAATTGAATGTAGAAGCTCTGAGATAATTCAAACGACATTAACATTTTACTCTGATGTCTGATTCAGTCCCGTAATATATCGAAACACTCGATATTGAATGGTGAAGCTCTGAGCAACTTCAAACTACAGTAACTTTTTACTCTGATGTCTGATTCAGTCCCGTAATATATCAAAACGCTCTGATTGACACCTGTAATATATCCAGACGCTCGAAATTGAATACCGAAGCTCTTAGCAAATTCAAACGACAATAAGTTTTTACTCGTATGTTCGATTGAGTCCCGTAATATATCGAAACGCTCGAAATTGAAGACCGAAGCTCTGAGCAAATTCAAACGACAATAACTTTTTACTCGGATGTTTGATTGACTCCCGTGGTATAACGAGACGCTCGAACTTGAATGCCGAAGCTATGCGGAAATTCAAACGACAATAACTTTTTTCCTCGGATGTCTGATAGAGTCCCGTAATATATCGAGATGCTCGGACTTGAATGCCTTGGCTCTGAGCAAATTCAAATGACAATAACTTTTTACTCGGATGTCTGAGTGAGTCCCGAATTATGTCCAGACGCTCGAAATTGAAGACCGAAGCTCTGAGCAAATTCAAACGACAATAACGTTTTACTCGGATGTCAGACTGAGTCCCGTAATATATCGAGACGCTCGATATTGATTATCGAAGTTCTGAGCAAATTCAAACAACAATAACTTGTTACTCGGATGTCTGATTGAGTCCTGTAATATATCGAGTTGCTCAAAATGGAATACCGAAGTTCTGTGCAAATTCAAACGACAATAACTTTTTACTCGAATGTCTGATTCAGTCCCGTAATATATCGAAACGCTCGAAATTTAAGACCGAAGCTCTAAGCAAATTCAAACGACAATAACTTTTTACTCGGATGTCTGATTGAGTCTCGTAGTATATCGAGACGCTCGGACTTGAATGCCTTAGCTCTGAGCAACTTCAAACTATAGTAACTTTTTACTCGGATGTCTGATTCAGTCCCGTAATATATCGAAACGCTCGATATTGAATGTTGAAGCTTTGAGCAACTTCAAACAACAATAACTTTTTACTCGGATGTCTGATTGAGACCCGTAATATATCCAGACGCTCGAAATTGAATACCGAAGCTCTGAGCAAATTCAAACGACATTAAGTTTTTACTCGTATGTTCGATTGAGTCCCGTAATATATCGAAACGCTCGAAATTGAAGACCAAATCTCTGAGCAAATTCAAACGACAATAACTTTTTACTCGGATGTTCGATTGAGTCCCGTAATATATCGGAACGCTCGAAATTGAATGTTGAAGCTTTGAGCAAATTCAAACGACAATAACTATTTTACTCGGATGTCTGATTGAGTCCCGTAATATGTCGAGACGCTCGAAATGATTATCGAAGTTCTGAGCAAATTCAAACGACAATAACTTTTTACTCGTATGTTCGATTGACTCCCGTAATATATTGAAACGCTCGAAATTGAAGACCGAATCTCTGAACAAATTCAAACGACAATAACTTTTCACTCGGATGTCTGACTGAGTCCCGTATTATATCGAGACGCTCGAAATGGAATACCGA
>NW_024464730.1:104962-106849 GCF_000004515.6 Glycine max
CCGTAATATATCGAGACGCTCGAACTTGAATGCCTTAGCTCTGAGCAAATTCAAATGACAATAAATTTTTACTCGGATGTCTAAGCGAGTCCCGAAATATCTAGAGACGCTCGAAATTGAAGACCGAAGCTCTGAGCAAATTCAAACGACAAGAACGTTTTACTCGGATGTCGGATTGAGTCCCGTAATATATTGAGTTGCTCAAAATGGAATACCGAAGTTCTGTGCAAATTCAAACGACAATAACTTTTTACTCGGGTGTCTGATGGAGTCCTGTATTATATCGAGAGGCTTGAAATTGAATACCGAAGCTCTGAGCAAATTCAAACAACAATAACTTTTTACTCGGATGTCTGATTGAGTCCCGTAATATGTCGAGACGCTAGAAATTGAATACCGAAGCTTTGAGCAAATTCAAACGACAATAACTTTTTACTCGGTTTTGTGACTGAGTCGCGTAATATATTGAGACACTCGAAATTGATTATCGAAGCTCTGAGCAAATTCAAACGACAGTAACTTTTTACTCGGATGTCTGATCGAGTCCCGTAATATATCGAGACGCTCGAAATGGAATACCAAAGCTCTGAGATAATTCAAACGACATTAACTTTTTACTCTGATGTCTGATTCAGTCCCGTAATATATCGAAACGCTCGATATTGAATGGTGAAGCTCTGAGCAACTTCAAACTACAGTAACTTTTTACTCGGATGTCTGATTCAGTCCCGTAATATATCGAAACGCTCGATATAGAAATGTTGAAGCTATGAGTACTCTTCAAACAACAATAACTTTTTACTCGGATGTCTGATTGACACCTGTAATATATCCAGACGCTCGAAATTGAATTCCGAAGCTCTGAGCAAATTCAAACGAAAATAAGTTTTTACTCGTATGTTCGATTGATTCCCGTAATATATTGAAATGCTCGAAATTGAAGACGGAAGCTCTGAGCAAATTCAAACGACAATAACTTTTTACTCGGGTGTCTGATGGAGTCCTGTAATATATCGAGAGGCTCGAAATTGAATACCGAAGCTCTGAGCAAATTCAAACGACAATAACTTTTTACTCGGATGTCTGATTGAGTCTCGTAGTATATCGAGACGCTCGGACTTGAATGCCTTAGCTCTGAGCAAATTCAAATGACAATAACTTTTTACTCGGATGTCTGAGTGAGTCCCGAAATATGTCGAGACGCTCGAAATTGAAGAAGAAAGCTCTGAGCAAATTCAAGCGACAATAACGTTTTCTCGGATGTCGTACTGAGTCCCGTAATATATCGAGACGCTTGAAATTGATTATCGACAATAACTTTGATGTGAACCTGAGTAGGAGCGGATCGTTTGATACAGACTACGAAGATTTGGATGACGCCACTTCCACTGAAGGAAGATAAGTCAGGGTAGACGCCACTTCCAATGAAGGAAGATAAGTCTGGGTAGACGCCACTTCCAGTGAAGGAAGATAAGTCAGGGTAGACGCCACTTCCGGTGAAGGAAGATAAGTCTGGGTAGACGCCACAAGGATTACCTTGATAAGTCTGATAATTGGTTCAACAAGGAACCCAGAGAGAAACTCTCACCCAATTTTATGAAAATGCCAAAAGTTTTCCCTTCATTCAAAACAAAAACCAATACTTATAGTGTAGCTGAACAAAAAGATAAAAAATAGACATGGGCCTTCTAAACAGTTTGGGCCAAAATTACAATAAAAATAAATTATAACTAAAAACTTATTTAACTTGGGCCTTCAAATTAGTTTGGGCCTTCAGCAACAATTAATAGTCTTGATAGTGTCTCTGCCTCTGGGCCTTCATCCTTCTCCACTTGGGCCTTCATCCTTCTCCACTCGGGGGCTTTGTCCTTCTCCACTTGGGCCTTC
>NW_024464730.1:125947-127742 GCF_000004515.6 Glycine max
AAGAGCAACGACCTTCATCAATAAAGTCCCGGTCTGATGTGTCATTGAGTCCCGTAAAACGTAGGAAGCCCCGAAAGAGAATCATGCAGCTAGAAGGAAATACAACTGACAATACGTTTTTTACTAGGATGTGTGTTTGAGTTGCGTAATATATCGAGCCTTTCAAAATGCCTACCGCAGCTAGAGCAAATTCACAACCAACACTTTTTACTCGGATGTCTCTTGAGTCCCGAAATATGTTGAGACGCTCGAAATTGAAGGTCGAAGCTCTGAGCAAATTCAAACGACAATAACGTTTTACTCGAATGTCGGAGTGAGTTCCGTAATATATCGATACGCTCGAAATTGATTATCGAAGCTCTGACAAAATTCCAACGACAATAACTTGTTACTCGGATGTCTGATTCAGTCCCGTAATATATCGAGAGGCTCGAAACTGAATACCGAAGCTCTGAGCAAATTCAAACGACAATAACTTTTTACTCGGATGTCTGATTGAGTCTCGTAGTATATCGAGACGCTCGGACTTGAATGCCTTAGCTCTGAGCAACTTCAAACGACAGTAACTTTTTACTCGGATGTCTGATTCAGTCCCGTAATATATCAAGACGCTCGAAAAGGAATACCGAAGCTCTGAGATAATTCAAACGACATTAACTTGTTACTCTGATGTCTGATTCAGTCCCTTAATATATCGATACGCTCGATATTGAATGGTGAAGCTCTGAGCAACTCCAAAATACAGTAACTTTTTACTCGGATGTCTGATTCAGACCCGTAATATATCCAGACGCTCGAAATTGAATACCGAAGCTCTGAGCAAATTCAAACGACAATAACTTTTTACTCGGATGTCTGATTCAGTCCCGTAATATATCGAAGCTCTGAGCAAATTCAAACGACAGTAACTTTTTACTCGGATGTCTGATTGAGTCCCGTAGTATATCGAGACGCTCGAAATGGAATACCGAAGCTCTGAGATAATTCAAACGACAATAACTTTTTACTCGGTTGTCTGACTGAATCGCGTAATATAATAAGACACTCGAAATTGATTATCGAAGCTCTGAGAAAATTCAAACGACAGTAACTTTTTACTTGGATGTCTGACTGAGTCCCGTAATATATGGAGACGCTCGAAATGGAATACCGAAGCTCTGAGATAATTCAAACGACATCAACTTTTTACTCTGATGTCCGATTCAGTTCCGTAATATATCGAAACGCTCGATATTGAATGTTGAAGCTCCGAGCAACTTCAAACTACAGTATCTTTTTACTCGGATGTCTGGTTCAGTCCCGTAATATATCGAAACGCTCGATATTGAATGTTGAAGCTTTGAGCAACTTCAACAACAACAACTTTTTACTCGGATGTCTGATTGAGACCCGTAATATATCTAGACGCTCGAAATTGAATACGGAAGCTCTGAGCAATTCAAACGACAATAACTTTTTACTCGGTTGTCTCACTGAGTCGCGTAATATATTGCGACACTCGAAATTGATTATCGAAGCTCTGAGCAAATTCAAACGACAGTAACTTTTTACTCGGATGTCTGATTGAGTCCCGTAGTATATCGAGACGCTCGAAATGGAATACCGAAGCTCTGAGATAATTCAAACGACAATAACTTTTTACTCGGTTGTCTGACTGAATCGCGTAATATAATAAGACACTCGAAATTGATTATCGAAGCTCTGAGAAAATTCAAACGACAGTAACTTTTTACTTGGATGTCTGACTGAGTCCCGTAATATATCGAGACGCTCGAAATGGAATACCGAAGCTCTG
>NW_024464730.1:128332-129602 GCF_000004515.6 Glycine max
TTGAGTCCCGTAATATATCGAAACTCTCTAAATTGAAGACCGAATCTCTGAGCAAATTCAAACGACAATAACTTTTTACTCGGATGTTCGATTGAGTCCCGTAATATATCGGAACGCTCGAAATTGAATGTTGAAGCTTTGAGCAAATTCAAATGATAATAACATTTTTACTCGGATGTCTGATTCAGTCCCGTAATATATCGAGACTCTCAAAATTGCATACCGAAGCTCTGAGAAAACTCAAACGACAATAACTTTTTACTCGGATGTCTGATTGAGTCCCGTAATATGTCGAGACGCTCGAAATTGAATACCGAAGCTCTGAGGATATTCAAACGACAATAACTTTTTACTCGGTTGTCTGACTGAGTCCCGTAATATATCGAGACGCTCGAAATTGATTATCGAAGCTCTAAGCAAGCTCAAACGACAACTTTTTACTCGGATGTCTGATTGAGTCCCGTAATATATCGAGACGCTCGAAATGCAATACCGAAACTCTGAGCAAATTCAAACGACAATAACTTTTTACTGGATGTCTGATTCAGTCCCGTAATATATCGAAACGCTCGATATTGAATGTTGAAGTTTTGAGCAACTTCAAACAACAATAACTTTTTACTCCGATGTCTGATTGAGACCCGTAATATATCCAGACGCTCGAAATTGAATACCGAAGCTCTGAGCAAATTCAAACGACAATAACTTTTTTCCTCGGATGTCTGATTGAGTGCCGTAGTATATCGAGACGCTCGGACTTGGATGCCAAAGCTCTGAGCAAATTCAAACGACAATATTTTTTTACTCGGTTGTCTGACGGAGTCGCGTAATATATTGAGACACTCGAAATTGATTATCGAAGCTCTAAGCAAGCTCAAACGACAACTTTTTACTCGGATGTCTGATTGAGTCCCGGAATATATCGAGACGCTCGAAATGCAATACCGAAACTCTGAGCAGATTCAAACGACAATAACTTTTTACTGGATGTCTGATTCAGTCCCGTAATATATCGAAACGCTCGATATTGAATGTTGAAGTTTTGAGCAACTTCAAACAACAATAACTTGTTACTGTCGATGTCTGATTGAGACCCGTACGTATCCAGACGCTCGACATTGAATATCGGAAGCTTTGCGCAATTCCAACGGACAGAACTTTTCTACTCTGCGGGTCTGATGTGAGGTCACGTAATATATCGAACTCTCCAAATTGACTATCGAAGCTCTGAGAAAATTCCAAGAACAGAAACTTTGTTGTCGGATGTCCT
>NW_024464730.1:130650-138344 GCF_000004515.6 Glycine max
CGGGCCGAGCAGTCATAGTGTCCAAAGCAAACGGTATCAATTATCGAAGCTCTGAGCAAATTCAAACGACAGTAACTTTTTACACGGATGTCTGATTGAGTCCCGTAATATGTCGAGACGCTCGAAATGGAATACCGAAGCTCTAGCTGTACAAACGAATTAACTTTTACTCTGATGTCTGATTCAGTCCCGTAATATATCGAAACACTCGATATTGAATGGTGAAGCTCTGAGCAACTTCAAACTACAGTAACTTTTTACTCGGATGTCTGATTCAGTCCCGTAATATATCGAAACGCTCGATATTGAATGTTGAAGCAATGAGTATCTTCAAACAACAATAACTTTTTACTCGGATGTCTGATTGATACCTGTAATATATCCAGACGCTCGAAATTGAATACCGAAGCTCTGAGCAAATTCAAACGACAATAACTTTTTACTCGGATGTTTGATTGAGTCCCGTAGTATATCGAGACGCTCAAACTTGAATGCCGAAGCTCTGCGCAAATTCAAACGACAATAACTTTTTTCCTCGGATGTCGCACTGAGTCCCGTAATATATCGAGACGCTCGGACTTGAATGCCTTAGCTCTGAGTAAATTCAAATGACAATAACTTTTTACTCGGATGTCTGAGTGAGTCCCGAAATATGTCGAGACGCTCGAAATTGAAGACCGAAGCTCTGAGCAAATTCAAACGACAATAACTTTTTACTCGGATGTTTGATTGAGTCCCGTAGTATATCGAGACGCTCAAACTTGAATGCCGAAGCTCTGCGCAAATTCAAACGACAATAACTTTTTTCCTCGGATGTCGCACTGAGTCCCGTAATATATCGAGACGCTCGGACTTGAATGCCTTAGCTCTGAGTAAATTCAAATGACAATAACTTTTTACTCGGATGTCTGAGTGAGTCCCGAAATATGTCGAGACGCTCGAAATTGAAAAC
Source organism: Glycine max (assembly GCF_000004515.6). Taxonomy (NCBI): domain Eukaryota; kingdom Viridiplantae; phylum Streptophyta; class Magnoliopsida; order Fabales; family Fabaceae; genus Glycine; species Glycine max. The sequence goes on from NW_024464730.1 coordinate 131,603, forward strand.
CGAAGCTCTGAGCAAATTCAAACGACAATAACGTTTTACTCGGATGTCGGACTGAGTCCCGTAATATATCGAGACGCTCGAAATTGATTATCGAAGCTCTGAGCAAATTCAAACGACAATAACTTGTTACTCGGATGTCTGATTGAGTCCTGTAATATATCGAGTTGCTCAAAATGGAATACCGAAGTTCTGTTCAAATTCAAACGACAATAACTTTTGACTCGGATGTCTGATTGAGTCCCGTAATATATCGAGACGCTCGAAATTGAATACCGAAGCTCTGAGCAAATTCAAATGACAATAACTTTTTGTTCGGCTATCCGATTGAGTCCTGTAAAATATCGGAACGCTTGAAATTGAATGTTGAAGCTCTGAGCAAATTCAAACGACAATAACTTTTTTACTCGGGTGTCTGATGGAGTCCTGTAATATATCGAGAGGCTCGAAATTGAATACCGAAGCTCTGAGCAAATTCAAACGACAATAACTTTTTACTCGGATGTCTGATTGAGTCTCGCAGTATATCGAGACGCTCGGACTTGAATGCCTTAGCTCTGAGCAACTTCAAACTACAGTAACTTTTTACTCGGATGTCTGATTCAGTCCCGTAATATATCGAAACGCTTGATATTGAATGTTGAAGCTTTGAGCAACTTCAAACAACAATAACTTTTTACTCGGATGTCTGATTGAGACCTGTAATAAATCCAGACGCTCGAAATTGAATACCGAAGCTCTAAGCAAATTCAAATGAAAATAACTATTTACTCGGTTGTCTGACTGAGTCACGTAATATATTGAGACACTCGAAATTGATTATCGAAGCTCTGAGCAAATTCAAACGACAATAAGTTTTTTACTCGTATGTTCGATTGAGTCCCGTAATATATCGAAGTGCTCGAAATTGAAGACCGAATCTCTGAGCAAATTCAAACGAGAATAACTTTTTACTCGGATGTTCGATTGAGTCCCGTAATATATCGGAACGCTCGAAATTGAATGTTGAAGCTTTGAGCAAATTCTAACGACAATAACTTTTTTACTCGGATGTCTGATTGAGTCCCGTAATATAATGAGACTCTCAAAATTGCATACCGAAGCTCTGAGAAAACTCAAACGACAATAACTTTTTACTCGGATGTCTGATTGAGTCCCGTAATATGTCGAGACGCTCGAAATTGAATACCGAAGCTCTGAGCAAATTCAAACGACAATAACTTTTTACTCGGTTGTCTGACTGAGTCCCGTAATATATCGAGACGCTCGAAATTGATTATCGAAGCTTTAAGCAAGTTCAAACGACAACTTTTTACTCGGATGTCTGATTGAGTCTCGTAATATATCGAGACGCTCGAATTGGAATACCGAAACTCTGAGCAAATTCAAACGACAATAACTTTTTACTCGGATGTCTGATTCAGTCCCGTAATATATCGAAGCTCTGAGCAAATTCAAACGACAGTAACTTTTTACTCGGATGTCTGATTGAGTCCCGTAGTATATCGAGACGCTCGAAATGGAATACCGAAGCTCTGAGATAATTCAAACGACAATAACTTTTTACTCGGTTGTCTGACTGAATCGCGTAATATAATAAGACACTCGAAATTGATTATCGAAGCTCTGAGAAAATTCAAACGACAGTAACTTTTTACTTGGATGTCTGACTGAGTCCCGTAATATATGGAGACGCTCGAAATGGAATACCGAAGCTCTGAGATAATTCAAACGACATCAACTTTTTACTCTGATGTCCGATTCAGTTCCGTAATATATCGAAACGCTCGATATTGAATGTTGAAGCTCCGAGCAACTTCAAACTACAGTATCTTTTTACTCGGATGTCTGGTTCAGTCCCGTAATATATCGAAACGCTCGATATTGAATGTTGAAGCTTTGAGCAACTTCAACAACAACAACTTTTTACTCGGATGTCTGATTGAGACCCGTAATATATCTAGACGCTCGAAATTGAATACGGAAGCTCTGAGCAAATTCAAACGACAATAACTTTTTACTCGGTTGTCTCACTGAGTCGCGTAATATATTGCGACACTCGAAATTGATTATCGAAGCTCTGAGCAAATTCAAACGACAGTATCTTTTTACTCGGATGTCTGATTGAGTCCCGTAGTATATCGAGACGCTCGAAATGGAATACCGAAGCTCTGAGATAATTCAAACGACAATAACTTTTTACTCGGTTGTCTGACTGAGTCGCGTAATATATTGAGACACTCGAAATTGATTATCGAAGCTCTGAGCAAATTCAAACGACAGTAACTTTTTACTCGGATGTCTGATTGAGTCCCGTAATATATCGAGACGCTCGAAATGGAATACCGAAGCTCTGAGATACTTCAAACGACATTAACTTTTTACTCGGATGTCTGATTCAGTCCCGTAATATATCGAAACACTCGATATTGAATGGTGAAGCTCTGAGCAACTTCAAACGACAGTAACTTTTAACTCGGATGTCTGATTCAGTCCCGTAATATATCGAAACGCTCGATATTGAATGTTGAAGCACTGAGTATCTTCAAACAACAATGGCTTATGACTCGGATGTCTGATTGATACCTGTAATATATCCAGACGCTCGAGATTGAATACCGAAGCCCTGAACAAATTCAAACGATAATAAGTTTTTACTCGGATGTTCGATTGAGTCCCGTAGTATATCGAGACGCTCGAAATTGAAGGCCGAAGCTCTGAGCAAATTCAAATGACAATAACTTTTTACTCGGATGTCTGATTGAGTCCCGAAATATGTTGAGACGCTCGAAATTGAAGACCGAAGCTCTGAGCAAATTCAAACGACAATAACGTTTTACTCGAATGTCGGACTGAGTCCCGTAATATATCGATACGCTCGAAATTGATTATCGAAGCTCTGACAAAATTCAAACGACAATAACTTGTTACTCGGATGTCTGATTCAGTCCCGTAATATATCGAGAGGCTCGAAACTGAATACCGAAGCTCTGAGCAAATTCAAACGACAATAACTTTTTACTCGGATGTCTGATTGAGTCTCGTAGTATATCAAGACGCTCGGACTTGAATGCCTTAGCTCTGAGCAACTTCAAACTACAGTAAAAAATTACTCGGATGTCTGATTCAGTCCCGTAATATATCAAGACGCTCGAAAAGGAATACCGAAGCTCTGAGATAATTCAAACGACATTAACTTTTTACTCTGATGTCTGATTCAGTCCCTTAATATATCGAAACGCTCGATATTGAATGGTGAAGCTCTGAGCAACTTCAAACAACAATAACATTTACTCGGATGTCTGATTGAGACCCGTAATATATCCAGACGCTCGAAATTGAATACCGAAGCTCTGAGCAAATTCAAACGACAATAAGTTTTTACTCGTATGTTCGATTGAGTCCCGTAATATATCAAAATGCTCGAAATTGAAGACCGAATCTCTGAGAAAATTCAAACGACAATAAATTTACACTCGGATGTCTGATTGAGTCCCGTAGTATATCGAGACGCTCGGACTTGAATGGCAAAGCTCTGAGCAAATTCGAACGACAATAACTTTTTACTCGGTTGTCTGACTGAGTCGCGTAATATATTGAGACACTCGAAATTGATTATCGAAGCTCTGAGCAAATTAAAGCGACAATAACTTTTTACTCGGATGTTTGATTCAGTCTCGTAATATATTGAAATGCTCGATATTGAATGTTGAAGCTCTGAGCAACTTCAAACTACAATAACTTTTTACTCGGATATCTGATTGAGACCCGTAATATATCCGTACGCTCGGACTTGAATGCCGAAGCTCTGAGCAAATTCAAACGACAATAACTTTTAACTCGAAGGTCTGATTGTGTCATGTAGTATATCGACACACTCGGACTTGAATGCCGAAGCTCTGAGCAAATTCAAACGAATAACTATTTACTCGGATGTCCGATTGAGTCCCGTAATATATCGAAACGCTCGAAATTGATTACCGAAGCTCTGAGCAAATTCAAACGACAATAAGTTTTTCCTCGTATGTTCGATTGAGTCCCTTAATATACCGAAACACTCATATTTAATGTTGAAACTTTGAGCAAATTCAAACAACAACAACTTTTTACTTTGATGTCTGATTGAGTCCCGTAATATATCGAAACGCTCCAAATTGAATGTTGAAGCCCTGAGCAAATTCAAACGATAATATCTTTTTACTCGGGTTTCTAACTGAGTACTGTAATATATCGAGACACTCGAAATTGATTATCGAAGCTCTGAGCAAATTCAAATGACAATAACTTTTTACTCAGATGTCTGAATGAGTCCCGCAATATGTCGAGACGCTTGAAATTGAATACCGAAGCTCTGAGCAAATTCAAACGACAATAACTTTTAACTCGAAGGTCTGATTGTGTCACGTAGTATATCGACACACTCGGACTTGAATGCCGAAGCTCTGAGCAAATTCAAACGAATAACTATTTACTCGGATGTCCGATTGAGTCCCGTAATATATCGAAACGCTCGAAATTGATTACCGAAGCTCTGAGCAAATTCAAACGACAATAACTTTTTAGTCGGATATCAGATTGAGTCCCGTGATAAATCGCAACGCTCAAAATTGTATGTTGAAGCTCTGAGCAAATTCTCACGAGAATAACGTTTTAGTCACATGTCCGATTGAGTCCCGTAATATATCGAACGCTCGAAATTGAATGTTGAAGCTCTGAGCAAATTCTATCGACAATAACTTTTTACTCGGATGTCGGATTGAGTACTGTAATATATCGATACGCTCGAAATGGAATACCGAAGCTCTGAGCAAATTAAAACAACAATAACTTTTTACTCGGATGTCTGATTCAGTCCCGTGATAAATCAAAACGCTCGAAATTGAATGTTGAAGCTCTGAACAAATTCAAACGACAATAAATTTTTACTCGGATGTCTGACTGAGTCCCGTAATATATCGAGACGCTCGAAATTGATTATCGAAGATCTGAGCAAATTCAAACGACAATAACTTTTTAATCGGATGTTTGATTGAGTCCCGTAATATATCGAGACACTCGAAATGGTATACCGAAGCTCTGAGCAAATTAAAGCGACAATAACTTTTTACTCGGATGTCTGATTCAGTCTCGTAATATATCGAAACGCTCGATATTGAATGTTGAAGCTCTGAGCAACTTCAAACGACAATAACTTTTTACTCGGATGTCTGACTGAGTCCCGTAATATGTCGAGACGCTCGAAATTGAATACCGAAGCTCTGAGCAAATTCAAACGACAATAACTTTTTAGTTGGATGTCTGATTCAGTCTCGTAATATATCGAAACGCTCGATATTGAATGTTGAAGCTCTGAGCAACTTCAAACTACAATAACGTTTTACTCGGAAATCTGATTGAGACCCGTAATATATCCATACGCTCGGACTTGAATGCCGAAGCTCTGAGCAAATTCAAACGACAATAACTTTTAACTCGAAGGTCTGATTGTCTCCCGTAGTATATGGAGACGCTCGGACTTGAATGCCAAAGCTCTGAGCAAATTCAAATGACAATAACTATTTACTCGGATGTCCGATTGAGTCCCGTAATATATCGAAACGCTCGAAATTGAATGTTGAAGCTCTGAGCAAATTCAAACGACAATAAGTTTTTACTCGTATGTTCGACTGAGTCCCGTAATATACCGAAATGCTCGAAATTGAATGTTGAAGCTCTGAGCAACTTCAAACTACAATAACGTTTTACTCGGATATCTGATTGAGACCCGTAATATATCGATAGGCTCGGACTTGAATGCCGAAGCTCTGAGCAAATTCAAACGACAATAACTTTTAACTCGAAGGTCTGATTGTCTCCCGTAGTATATGGAGACGCTCGGACTTGAATGCCGAAGCTCTGAGCAAATTCAAACGACAATAACTATTTACTCGGATGTCCGATTGAGTCCCGTAATATAACGAAACGCTCGAAATTGATTACCGAAGCTCTGAGCAAATTAAAGCGACAACAACTTTTTACTCGGATGTTTGATTCAGTCTCGTAATATATTGAAACGCTCGATATTGAATGTTGAAGCTCTGAGCAACTTCAAACTACAATAACTTTTTACTCGGATATCTGATTGAGACCCGTAATATATCCGTACGCTCGGACTTGAATGCCGAAGCTCTGAGCAAATTTCAAACGACAATAACTTTTAACTCGAAGGTCTGATTGTGTCACGTAGTATATCGACACACTCGGACTTGAATGCCGAAGCTCTGAGCAAATTCAAACGACAATAACTATTTACTCGGATGTCCGATTGAGTCCCGTAATATATCGAAACGCTCGAAATTGATTACCGAAGCTCTGAGCAAATTCAAACGACAATAACTTTTTAGTCGGATATCAGATTGAGTCCCGTGATAAATCGCAACGCTCAAAATTGAATGTTGAAGCTCTGAACAAATTCAAACGAAAATAACGTTTTAGTCAGATGTCCGATTGAGTCCCGTAATATATCGAAACGCTCGAAATTGAATGTTGAAGCTCTGAGCAAATTCTATCGACAATAACTTTTTACTCGGATGTCTGATTGAGTACTGTAATATATTGATACGTTCGAAATGGAATACCGAAGCTCTGAGCAAATTTAAACAACAATAACTTTTTACTCGGATGTCTGATTCAGTCCCGTGATAAATCAAAACGCTCGAAATTGAATGTTGAAGCTCTGAACAAATTCAACACGACAATAAATTTA
>NW_024464731.1:0-26318 GCF_000004515.6 Glycine max
GATAATCAAGTCATGTTTGCACATTCGATTAAAGGCTGCCGTCCCTTGGGACGGGCGTGTGGGGTGCTAATACCTTCCCCGTGCGTAAATACAACTCCCGAACCTTTCACTAAAAAGTTCGTAGATCGCGTCTTTTCCGGTTTTTCCGACGTTTTCCTCAAATAAACGTTGGTGGCGACTCCGCGCGTATTCCTTTCGTGGAACACGCATCCCGCGAGTCTCGCGTCGCCCTCCCGCCGAAGGGTAGGTTGCGACAGTTGGCGACTCCGCTGGGGACTGTTTTTTAGAGAGTTAGGCCATTTAATCTTGTGCAATGTTTTATCATGACTTTCTCCTTTGTTGGTTTCCCTTTATTTGTTTTATGTTCTTGTGTATATAAACTATTTGTTGCTTTTAGTGTGTTTTAGAATATATGCATGAGGTAAATATTTATTCATTTGATGCACACAAACACCAACACTATTGGCACACACTGTGAGTGAAAAAGGGCCCTATACCCGGGTTCATGGGAGCATAAGGAGTGGAGGTGAATCTGTGATCATGCTAGGTCTCCGACTTGCTTGATTACAGTGAACCCTCATCTAGAGCTTTTCTCTTTGAAAACCTATTGTTGCTAGTAGTCCCTACTGCTACAATATGTTCTTCAAAGGGGATGATACCTCTAGAAACCATCAAGAGAGATATAACTACCTTGGGGATTATTGCTAAAAGCCTAATTAGTTCTCTCCCTTATAGGTCCCTTAAATAGGGGCACGAAGCAAACACGCTGCGTGCCATTTTTCACACTGCCATGCATAAGTATCATATACCCTTTTGCTTATATTTGTTTGTGAATATTGTCGTACTATGTACATCCCCGTGTTGTGCCTTTCGCATATGCATCATGCGTGGGTTTCGTCTTTGATCCCCTCACTTTAGCAAACCGACGGAGGGTCCGTGTCGCCTTCTTAAAAAACATACGTTGGGTGCCATGCTGCCCAAACGTTGTGTCCAAGAAGGAAACAATTTCTCGGGCTCCCGTATTCGTAAATTGCATCTGTGTCATATGCATTTCTTCATGCATTCATCCATTCCACCCATGATAGATGTAGGAGTTTTGTTTCGCACTAGATTTTATTTCACTTTAGTAAAACATGGGATCAAGTCAAAAGCCTTCGCTTAAAAAGAGGTTCTATCAAGTCAAAATCAAGAGCTTAGAGGTCACCAGTTTACGAAAGTTGGGGCAATTAATGGGTCAACTTCAACGGCAAGCCTTCCGCAAAGCCTATGGTAAGATTTGGGACCTAGCTAGGGTAGAAGTCTCCATGGAACCGATTGCATCCCTTTCCCAGTATTATGACCAGCCCCTAAGGTGCTTCACATTTGAGGACTTCCAGCTAGTGCCGACTGTGAAAGAGTTTGAAGAAATCCTGGGATGCCCACTGGGAGGAAGGAAGCCATATCTTTTCTCTGGGTTCTATCCCTCCACGACAAGAGTTGCCAAGGTAGTGAAAACCTCAGCACAAGAGTTGGACCGTGTAAAGCAAAACAGAAATGGAGTAGTCGGAGTACCAAGGAAGTGTTTGGAGGAAAAGGGCAAAGGCCTTGGCAAAATCAAGGCGAATGGGCTTCTTTTATTGACATCTTGGCGCTTTTGATCTTTGGAGTTGTCCTCTTTCCGAATATGGAAGGGTTGGTGGACCTAGCAGTGATCGACGCTTTTCTCGCCTATCATAACCACAAAGAAAGCCCGGTCGTCGCCATTTTGGCCATGTATGACACGTTCAACCGGGGATGTAAAAAGAGTGATGCAAGAATTGTTTGTTGTGCACTGGCTCTCTAAGTGTGGCTGGTTTCATACCTTTTTCTCCAAGAAGGTAGGCCCGTCTATCCGCTACAAGGTCACCGCTCGTGTGTCGAAAAAGGAAAGGCGAATTGGGACCAACTCTTGGCTAGCATGGAGAGGCGTCTGTTAATTGGTTCCCTCGCTGGAAGGAAGGAAGAATCAGGATTCTATCTTCATGCGAAGGATGTCCAAATGTCCCTGGTAGGAACGAGGGGTTGTATTAATTACAATCCCACGCTCGCTATAAGACAACTAGGGTACCCCATGAGGGGAGCACCGACGGAAGAAAGCATGTCTCCTTTCCTTGTGAGGGATCTCGGCGCACAAAATTCCAAGACTATACAAAGAATCCATAAGGCATGGGAAACCCCGTTAAGGAAAGATCAAGAGCTTAGAGGCATTCGTAATGGCATCATTGGTGGGTACCACGAATGGCTGAAAGTTCGCATACGAGGTTTAGATTGGCTCGCCAAGTTAAAAGTCGTCAGCGAAGAGGATTTTGAAGCACCGGAAGAGGACGAAGAAGTCCAAGCTCTCAAAAGCGAGTTAGGAAAGGCAAAACTCGCCAAAGAGAAGTTCAAGTCCATAGCCATCAAAGTCTGAAAAGAGTATGATGAACTAAGGGACGTCAATATGGCCACCGCTGATGCCTTGGAACGAGAAACCAAGAAGGCCCAAAAGGAAGAACACGTGCCAGCAAAGTTTTGAGGGGCTTTATAGGGCAGCAATAGTAAGCTCAAGCTCCGAAGAGGTGAAAGGAATCATCACGGGTCAAAGGCATGATCTTGAAGGACGAGCTAAAGGCTTACCTTAGGTCGAAAAGAAATTTGTCCCAACAGTTAAGCGAGACTGAAGGGAATATGTAGGCCGTCATCGATGAGTGCAAAGAGAAGCTAAATCTAGCGGCGACTCACGAGCAAAGGCTAGAGGATGAGTACGCCAAGATATCAGCAGAAAGCGAAGCAAGGGAGAGGGTAATTGATTCATGGCACCAAGAGGCAACAATGTGGACGGACCGATTTGCTCTTACTTTGAACAGGAGTCAAGAACTTCCCCGATTGCTAGCCAAGGCCAATGGCGGACACCTACTCCGCCCCCAAGAAGATCCACAGACTTCTCAGCTATTGTCAACAGATGATAGACTTAATGGACCATATGATTAGAAACCGCTAGGAAGTTTGTATTGTCGCTCAGATCTTGACTAGTTATAACTTTTTGAATAAAATGAGTTTATCCCACGTTTTTACTCCAAAAATCAGTGCGAATCAAGTCACTCCCGCATTTTATCTCTAGCATGCATTGTATGTTGGTCTCGTCCTTTGTCACGGGAAGCCGGAAGGTCCATATCACCTTCTTAATTGTGCACATGGGGCACTGCGCCCCCAAATGCGCAAGTAAGAAGAGATAATTTTCCGGGCTCTCGTGTCCGTAAAATGCATTCATATCATGCACCGCATAAGCATCTCTTCATAACATCATAATGGACATATCCTGCATTTGTCCGTTATCATATTCCAGCCTCACATTTTGCATGAGTCATGGCATCATCATGCATATGCGTTCAACAAACTTTTTGATCTGCAAAATTGCATACCATTTGTTTTCATGTTTGCTCATCCTTGCGTTTTCCTCTACAAAACAAAAACAAAAAAGGGGGAAGCGTGAAACTTCACACTACATTCTTAGTTTCATGTGTTAGGCACCACGAGCCAACCATGTTGGGATCATAAACCCGTTTCACTTTAAAAAATAATTGAACATGGTACCTAATGCAGGGTTAACTAGGAAATGGTGTTTCTTCGGGCATCTCAATTTCATAATTACATTTTCCGTGCATAAGCTTAAAGTATGCCCGAGTCATTCATCCCTATGAGATGTTGTCGAAGTATTGGCGATCAGAATTGCCATTCCTTGGATTATAGGGTTGAACCAAGCTCATGCTTTTACAAAAAGGTTCATCAAGTCAAGTTGAAATATGGAAGTAACCGTCTTGCAAAATTGGGGCAAAAGATGAATTGAGTCACATCACTGCTTCGTCTACTGCCAAACATATTTAGGATTATTGATGTCCTTGTTACTTCCAGTTTCACCTTGACAAAGATGTCATGGACCATGTTGAAAATCTAAATTGATTCAACCCCATATCCTGTGTAAAAATTCGCAATACTTCAACTGTACATCATTCGCATACATCCATGCTTTTCATTGGTTGCATTGCTCATTGCATTCTTTCGTTGAAAAATAAAATAAAATAAAATAAAATGAACTTAATCATTGTTATCAAAAAGAAAAAGACACGCTTTACGGCACCCTTACCGAACTCGTGCTAGAGCTAGAGTAATGGGTGAAGCAGAGGAGGTGCAAGAGAAGATGAAGGCCAACATGGAGGCCATGAAAGAGCAAATGGCCACAATGATGGAGGCCATGATGAGCATGAAGAAGATAATGGAAGCCAATGCGGTTATAGTTGCCGCTACTAGCGCTGTCGCTAAGGTGAACCCGATGCTCCCATCTGGCCTCAAGCAAATGAATCATCCAACCTCAAATATGGTAGGCAAAGATTTGGGAAGTACGGATGACCCCATGATGTGCAAATTCAAAACAAGCACGCCTTCCCGCCATATGGTTTGCCTCCCAAACTATACACCACCCAATGTGGTGTACATTCCCAATGAGGATGTCAATAACTCCACTCCCATACTCATTAAGAGCCAACAACCTCAATCTGATCATGCACATGTCTCTCGACCCATGGAGGAGACACATGACATTCCCCACCACGATCTAGCCAACTTCGAGCCTTGCCTCGGATATGCTGCTGAAGGGCAAGCAGTTGGTGGTATACCCCTGCAAAACACTTTGGAGGGCCCTCAATATCATCCACAACCACAACCCTCACGTTCCACAGCAAGTAAAAACCCTCATGCTATGGCAAAAATGGGAAAGTTGGATCATCTAGAGGAAAGGCTCAGGGCCATTGAAGGAGGTGAAGATTATGCCTTTGCTAACCTAAAAGAGTTGTTCCTAGAACCCAATATCATCACCCCTCCCAAGTTTAAGGTGCTGGACCTTGACAAGTACAAGGGGACTACTTGTCCCAAGAACCATCTAAAGATGTATTGTCAGAAGATGGGGGCATACGCAAAAGATGAGAAACTGCTGATACATTTTTCCTGAGAAAGTCTTACTAGGACAACTGTCGCCTGGTATACTAACTTAGGAACCTTCTTGAGTCCATTCTTGGAAGGACCTAATGGTTGCCTTCATTAAGCAGCGTCAGTACAATTCTGATATGGCTCCGGATAGGATGCAACTACAAAAAGTGTGCAAAAAGGGGGCACGAATCTTTCAAAGAATACGCCCAAAGATGGAGAGACTTGGCAACTCAAGTAGCACCCCCAAAAATAGAGAAAGAGATTATCACAATGATAGTAGACACGTGACCGGTGTTCTACTATGAAAAAATGGTGGGTTACACACCTTCAAGTTTTACAGATTTGGTCTTCGCCAGCAAAAAGATCGAAGTGGATCCGAAAAGAGGCAAATTTGATCATCCTACTAGGACGACTGAGAAAACTGGGGCAAATGAAGAGGGTGAGAAAGAGGGAGAAACCCATGCTGTGACTGCCATTCCTATACGGCCAAGTTTCCCACCAAACCCAACAATGTCATTACTCAGCCAATAAAAAACCTCCTCCTTACCCCACCACCCAGTTATCCACAAAGGCCATCCCTAAATCAACCACAAAGTCTGTCTACCGCACTTCCAATGACGAAGACCACCTTTAGCACAAACCAAAAAAAAAAAAAAAAAACACCACAAAAGGATTTTGCAGCATTGCAGCAAAAAGCCTGTAGGGTTCACCCCAAATTCCGTTGTCATATGCTAAACTTGATCCCATATCTACTTGATAATTCAATGGTAGCCATAACCCTAGCCAAGGTTCATCAACCTCCATTTCTCCGAGAATACGACTCGAACGCAACGTGTGCTTGTCACGGAGAAGCCCCGGGGCGTTCCATTGAGCATTGTAGGGCTCTGAAGCGTAAGGTGCAAGGTCTAATTGATGCGGGCTGGCTGAAATTTGAGGAGAATTGCGTGTAAATCCTGACATTGACAAGAGATGCCACACATGGGGCAATTTTGAAAGCTGTTGTTAGGTGTCCCTAATGACTCATCAGGGTTTCCAAGTTTATGCCATTATTGTAAACCACAGCTACAATGTTAAATGAAATGGATAAAGTTGATATCTTTGTCCCTCATCCTCTCACAAACGCATGTTTGCTTATTCAACTTTCACCGGAATGTGGGTGTAAGCCATTGGTCTGTTTGCTCAAGCAACCTGCGCTCCTGAGTGTTGACTTCCAAGACCGTTCAATCAGAGATTACTCATCTTGCACGTTGGTGGGGGTGCCGTAAAACAACGAGCAAAGTTCAAAACAAATAAGTTTCAAAATAAAAAATAAAAAGGCATTTGATTGACTGTGTTTTCAAGTAAAAATATAGACGTTCATGTGACCTCATTTTGTCTCTTTAGAGAGAAGTGAGTTATCAAGAATAGGATGTTGGACAAATGGCCTCAGTTACCTTAAGAAAAAGGGGGGTTGAATTAAGATGCAAAGACTATTCCCCAATTGAACTTTCACTCTCTCTTTTCGGATTAACAATGCACATAGGGATAACCCTTCCCTTGTGTTCAAGAATCCCCTACAACAAGAGACCCACGGTCTCTTAATCCCTTTTCAGAAATAAGAAGAAGAGAAGAAGAGGTCTCTCGTAAAAGAGGTAGATTGTAAAATGAAGATCAATCAAAAATTCCTTATTGAATAAGCAAGTGGTTGACCAAGGAATCTTTTTGAGAGGATAAGACATTTCAGTTCAGAAAAACTCTTGATCTTTCGAGAGGATAAAACTGTTTGGGCAATGAAAACTCTCTTTAAAACATTTGAATGGCCATTCATAAAACATTTGAATAGATATGTCTCTTGGAAATTATTTTCTGAAAATCCCCTCTGGTAATCAATTACAAGACTTATGTAAACGATTACAGGTTTTAAAAATTTGAATTAAAACATTTTCAACTGCTGGTAATCGATTACCAGAGAGCAAATCTCAATTTGAAATGATAGAATTCTTTGGTCAAACCTTTTGTTTTTCAATTTGGAAACTTCTTCCTATGATTCTAGAGATCAAATTGATCATATATCTTGATTTCTTGTCTCGAATAAAACTTGGAAGCACTTGATCCTTTGGCATCATTAAGACATCAAAACATCTTGCTTCTACATAGGAGTCATTTGACTTAATCCATCAACTGAAAGATCCTTCAACTATTTCTCGTCCTTGGAAAATTCTTTTTGCAAGAATCAACTGCTTCTTTCATTCTTCCTCACTACGAGGTCGTGAAAACAAGACAACACTTGGTACCTCTAAGCCCTACACTGGGGCAACGAAAGGCACCATGCAAAAACCTCAAGCGAACCTAGGGGCAGATTAGAAGTTCTCACCCAATAGGTTCCCTCCTACAAGGTCATGACGAAAGGCAACGATTGGTACCTCAAAGCCTTACACTGGGGCAATGAGGGGCACCGTGCATGAGCCTCAAGTGAACATAGGGGCCGATCAAAAGTTCACACCCGTCGATGTTTTTAAACAAGAAAAAAAGGGGAGACAAGCCCTGGAATTTCAATAGATTGATTAATTATCAAACGACTCCATTCCCGTCACTCCAAAATGGTCAAGTGACTAAATCAAACAGAACATACACTCTGAGGGAGTTCCCGGAGAGATTTGCAAAAAGATAGGATGAGGTTGCATGAATTATCAACTCTTTCAAAAGGACAGTCAATCTGTGTTTTCCAAAAAAAAAAAAAAAAAAAAATTAAATCAAAATCAAAATCACAAAATAGGGAAAGAATGTCATGAACATTGTACAACTTTCCATTACATTGCATTGTTTCATATGAAGTCTGCATTTACCAAAATTTCACGACAAAGGTTGCATGCATCTGCATCCCCAAAAATTATGTTAACTGCATAGATTTCCTACATCTAATGTCCAAATCTTGTGGATTTGGGATGACCGGCCCTCTCGATGAGCCGATCTCTTGCTTTCTCATAAGGGTGGACCCTTGGGTACTTGTACCTATCACCTTTAGAGGACTACACGTCCTCGCCTTGAGAGGACTACATGTCCTCGCCATCAGAGGACTACATGTCCTCGCCATCAGAGGACTTCATGTCCTCGCCATCAGAGGGCTGCACGCCCTCACCTCCAGAGGACTACCTGTCCTCGCCTTGAGAGGGCTACACGCCCTCACCTTGGGTACTAGTTACCCTCACTGTTGAGGGGACTACACGTCCTCGCCTCCAGAGGACTACATGTCCTCGCCTTGAGAGGACTACATGTCCTCACCTTCAGAGGGCTACATGTCCTCGCCATCAGAGGACTTCATGTCCTCGCCATCAGAGGGCTGCACGCCCTCACCTCCAGAGGACTACCTGTCCTCGCCTTGAGAGGGCTACACGCCCTCACCTTGGGTACTAGTTACCCTCACCGTTGAGGGGACTACACGTCCTCGCCTCCAGAGGACTACATGTCCTCGCCTTGAGAGGGCTACACGCCCTCACCTTGGGTACTAGTTACCCTCACCGTTGAGAGGACTACACGTCCTTGCCTTGAGAGGACTACACGTCCTCACCATCAGAGGGCTGCACGCCCTCACCATCAGAGGACTACATGTCCTCGCCTTGAGAGGGCTACACGTCCTCACCTTGGGTACTAGTTACCCTCACCGTTGAGAGGACTACATGTCCTCGCCATCAGAGGGCTGCACGCCCTCACCTTTAGAGGACTACATGTCCTCGCCTTGAGAGGGCTACACGCCCTCACCTTGGGTACTAGTTACCCTCACCGTTGAGAGGACTACACGTCCTCGCCTTGAGAGGACTACACGTCCTCACCATCAGAGGGTTGCACGCCCTCACCTCCAGAGGACTACATGTCCTCGCCTTGAGAGGGCTACACGTCCTCACCTTGGGTACTAGTCACCCTCACCGTCAGAGGGCTACACGCCCTCACCTTGAAAGGACTACACGTCCTCGCCAGCAGAGGGCTGCACGCCCTCATCTCCAGAGGACTGCACCTCCTCGCCTTGAGAGGGCTGCACGCCCTCACCTTTAGAGGGCTACGTGTCCTCATTTTCAGTGTGCTCGACATCCACACCTTAAAAGAATTTAAGGTCCTCTGCCCTTAAATGCTTAACCGAGACTTGCACTTCCGGTTAAGGGGCCAGTAGTTTCCTTTTAACGGTTCCTGGGCCACCCCCTGATATTGGAGGAGGGCCAACTGTGCGAGGACAACCAGAGAGGGAGGCTATCACACAGCTACTATGCATACCGGGGCAAGATTTCACCCGTGCCTGCAAAGAGACGAGTGCGAATCATGCGCACTAACATGACCACTCTTACACAGATATAGATGACATTGCTACTTAGCAACATTCTGCCCAGCGACCGCAATGCCAATCTCCCCCTGCAAAAGTATCAGTTGGTCTGTGTCGTCCCAACATGGGTAAGTATGCATATAGTTCAACTGATTTCTGATACCATCTATCGTTTGCAGGGATCGCACCCAAGAGACACCCAGTGGACCCGGAAAAGTCCAACAGGGCCCTGGGGTTTCCAGCTCTGGTTACGGGCCTCTATCAGTCCTACAGGGTGCTCGTACCCCCCGACAAGGTCACATCATCATAGGTAAGTATGCACATCGCTCAACTGATTTCTGATTTCATCTATTGTTTGCAGGGATCGCGCCTGCAAGACACCCAGTGGACCCGAAGAAGTCCAACAGGGTCTTGGAGTTGTCAAGCTCTAATTACGGGTCTCTGTCAGTTCTACGGAGTACCTGTCACCTCCAGCAAGGGCATCAGGCCCCCTACTAATCGAGCTTTCATCAAGAAGTACTGCGCCCCAGGCAGGCGCAGGGCGAGACACCACAGCAGCATTGGGATGGCCGGTAGCGGGCAATAGACACACCGCCATCACCACTAAAGTTCACCTCAGCTCATCCATAAAAAGGTTAGAGCGTTGCCTACGACACATGGCCGACCAATAGGCAACCAAGTCCAAAGCCAAAGGTAAGGAAAGTACTAGGTCAGTGACCGACAAGTCATAAGGCGTCCAGCTAAAGACGTTAAAGAAGCGCTACTAGGAGGCAACCTAGTACCATTTGAATCTATGCTTGTTATTTGATCACTTTTTATAGTAGGACGCACCTAGTTGCTCATGATCCTGGGGATTTAAATAAAACAAGCGCAAGCTCGAAAGGTAGTCATACCTCACAAAATATATATATGTATGTTTAGGTAGTGAAAATACCTTAGATATGCATGTATGTAAACAAAAAAATACCTCACAAAAACATATATATGTATGTTTAGGTAGCAAGATACCTTGGATATGCATGTATATAGCAAAAATACCTCACAAAAATATACACATGTTTAGGTAGCAAAATACCTCATGAAAAAAAAAAAGGAAAAAAAAACAAAAACAAACAAGAAAAAGAAATAACAAATAAAAAAAAGGAAAAAGAGAGAAAAAAAGAAAAATAAGTTGTCTAGCTAAAAACCGACATGCTTTTGAAAAGAGATGATTTCCAACTTTTCTTTGAAAAAAATTCATTGATCATAACTAGTTTTTGAAAAAAAATGTGTCTACATCTGAAGGGTGAATACTGTGAAATTTCCCCGGACGCCGAAATGGACTCGGATGAATGCACAAATTGATAAAAGAACATATTTTGGAAACATTGGGTTGATTTAAAATAGAGGAAATGAATCCTGAGCCCTAGCATCACATGACCATAAAAGTTTGACACTTGAGTGTCCACATAGGTGCATGCATGACCAGTTTTGCATGAAGTTTCCAAATCATCATTTTTGCATTTGTGTCATGGAAATAATGTGGGGCATCCCTTTTATCCTTGAACCAAGCCAAACCCTGACATGTACCATGCCTAGCCATTCTACAAGTCTTGAGCCAAGATCCTGACTCACCATAAACCTTGACCCAGGGTGAGAATGTCAATCCTTACCCTCGGAAGCAAAAAAGAATAGAAGGGAAATTTCCAATCAAAGAAAAAGAGAAGGAAAATTTCCAATCAAAGGAAAAAAGGAAACAAGGAAATTCCCAATCAAAGAGAGGGAGAAAGAAAAAAGAAAAGAAAGAAAAGTCCCAACCAAAGAATGGGAGAAAGTAAAGAAAAAAAAAAAAGTTCCTGGTCAAAGAAACCAGAAGAAATGTGCAGAGAGGTCTTTAGACCGGACAATATCTGAACAATACAGAATTGTCACCAAATGAACAAAAAGAAGGAAAGGAAACCATGACCTAAAATGGTCTTCTCCCTTTAATTGCCAACCAAAATCAGTGCGCTAGCGACTTTTTCGCCCCACACTAAACAAAAATAGAAAAGGAAAAGCCAACAAAAAATCAAAAGCCAAAAACACACAAAGGCCGAAAAACCCACCAAAAGAACCCATTCCCAAGGGAAGTCCTATTGATCCATGATCACACATGTAATTTTTTATTTGATAGGAAATAATTTGCAAAGTCAAGTCATGATATATCTATGGTTCGGAATTAGGATGAAACACTTACCTGTGCGAGATTGATACACTTTGAGTGATTTTCTTCTATTTTGTCGAACCCAGTGTTTCCTCTAAATGTTCATTTAGAAACGAAATGCTAACATCCAAAATCTCAGTTAAGGTTATGGGGGATTTCATCAGCAGACTCTCCTTCCCCGGTAAACGCATTGTTTTTCACTCAAAAAAGCATATGCTGCTCTAATCAGTTGGAATATTTATCTCTTTACTAAAGCATGTTTGCATTTTAGCGAAGAAAACACCAAGACTTTTTCAAGTCTCACAAGTTATCCAGAACTACGTAGGTCTGAGTTCCTCATTGGAGGATACGTAGGAGCAAAAGCCTCGCTTTTGTCGACCACACTGCTTTCTGTTACCATGACCCAAGAGCTGGTAGCCTGCGGAGACACCTTACGGTTATCCGCACCTCGAGTGTGATTGATAAGCGGAGGCCAATATGGTCATCTGCACCCTTTCCGAAGATGTAGGCATCTTCTGGTGGAGACTTTTTCAAGTCTCACAAGTTATCCAGAACTACGTAGGTCTGAGTTCCTCATTGGAGGATACGTAGGAGCAAGAGCCTCGCTTTTGTCGACCATACCGCCTTTTGTTGCCATGACTCAAGAGCTGGTAGCCCGCGGAGACACCTTATGGTTATCCGCACCTCGTCATTCAGTGACCCCAAGTGTGATTGACGAGCAGAGACCAATATGGTCATCTGCGCCCTTTCCGGAGATGTCATCATTTTCCGATGGAGACTTTTCAAGTCTCACAAGTTATCCAGAACTACGTAGGTCTGAGTTCCTCATTGGAGGATACGTAGGAGCAAGAGCCTCGCTTTTGTCGACCACACCGCCTTTTGTCGCCATGACTCAAGAGCTGGTAGCCCGCGGAGACACCTTATGGTTATCCGCACCTCGTCATTCAGTGACCCCAAGTGTGATTCACGAGCAGAGACCAATATGGTCATCTGCGCCCTTTCCGGAGATGTCAGCATTTTCCGATGGAGACTTTTCAAGTCTCACAAGTTATCCAGAACTACGTAGGTCTGAGTTCCTCATTGGAGGATACGTAGGAGCAGGAGCTTTGCTTTTGTCGGCCGCCCCATAATCTTTGTCATACTGACCCTGAGGTCATGTGACGTGCACCCTTGTATCATCCAGAGGCGGCGGGCCCGATGATACGCAGAGATACCTTACGGTTATCCACACCCTTTTGTCATCCAGAGGCAGCGGGCCCGATGACAAGCAGAGACCAAGTTTGGTCATTCTGCACCCTTGTATCATCCAGAGGCGGCGGGCCCGATGATACGCGGAGATACCTTATGGTTATTCGCACCCTTTTGTCATCCAGAGGCGGCGGGCCCGATGACAAGCAGAGACCAAGTTTGGTCATTCTGCACCCTTGTATCATCCAGAGGCGGCGGGCCCGATGATACGCGGAGATACCTTACGGTTATTCGCACCCTTTTGTCATCTAGAGGCGGCGGGCCCGATGATACGCGGAGATACCTTACGGTTATTCGCACCCTTTTGTCATCCAGAGGCGGCGGGCCCGATGACAAGCAGAGACCAAGTTTGGTCATTCTGCACCCTTGTATCATCCAGAGGCGGCGGGCCCGATGATACGCGGAGATACCTTACGGTTATTCGCACCCTTTTGTCATCCAGAGGCGGCGGGCCCGATGACAAGCAGAGACCAAGTTTGGTCATTCTGCACCCTTGTATCATCCAGAGGCGGCGGGCCCGATGATACGCGGAGATACCTTACGGTTATTCGCACCCTTTTGTCATCCAGAGGCGGCGGGCCCGATGACAAGCAGAGACCAAGTTTGGTCATTCTGCACCCTTGTATCATCCAGAGGCGGCGGGCCCGATGATACGCGGAGATACCTTACGGTTATTCGCACCCTTTTGTCATCCAGAGGCGGCGGGCCCGATGACAAGCAGAGACCAAGTTTGGTCATTCTGCACCCTTGTATCATCCAGAGGCGGCGAGCCCGATGATACGCGGAGATACCTTACGGTTATTCGCACCCTTTTGTCATCCAGAGGCGGCGGGCCCGATGACAAGCAGAGACCAAGTTTGGTCATTCTGCACCCTTGTATCATCCAGAGGCGGCGGGCCCGATGATACGCGGAAATACCCGAGTGGTTATCCGTATAAACATTCTTTTGCTATCTGTAAGACAGAACGCTTGATAGCATGCAGAGGCTGACATAGTCTTCTGCACCTTTTGTTCCTCCGGGAACAACAAGTCATTTACATGCGGAAATTTCATGGTCGCCCGCGACTCTCGTCAACCGAGAGAAGCCAAATTAGTGT
The DNA here is from genome assembly GCF_000004515.6 of Glycine max. NCBI lineage: Eukaryota > Viridiplantae > Streptophyta > Magnoliopsida > Fabales > Fabaceae > Glycine > Glycine max. The sequence continues at coordinate 13,799 of NW_024464731.1, forward strand.
CATACACTGATTTTCGGGGACCTTTGCTTGATGACATGCGACCATTCTTTGGTCCTTGTGAGGTGCTTGGCACCCATCATTAGGCAATTTGTGAAATTCTAGGAACGACAAGTCATGGTCACCCGCGACTTTCGTCAACCGAGAGGAGCGAAATTAGTGTCATACACTGATTTTCGGGGACCTTTGCTTGATGACATGCGACCATTCTTTGGTCCTTGTGAGGTGCTTGGCACCCATCATTAGGCAATTTGTGAAATTTTAGGAACGACAAGTCATGGTCACCCGCGATGACATGCGACCATTCTTTGGTCCTTGTGAGGTGCTTGGCACCCATCATTAGGCAATTTGTGAAATTTTAGGAACGACAAGTCATGGTCACCCGCGACTTTCGTCAACCAAGAGGAGCGAAATTAGTGTCATACACTGATTTTCGGGGACCTTTGCTTGATGACATGCGACCATTCTTTGGTCCTTGTGAGGTGCTTGGCACCCATCATTAGGCAATTTGTGAAATTTTGGGAACAACAAGTCATTTGCATGTGGAGATTTTATGGTCCCCCGCGACTCTCGCCAAATCGAGAGGAACGAAATTAGTGTCTTATCTTTACTTTCCTTTTATCTCCAATAAAAGACAAGTAAAGAGGGGCAACTGTCATACCCTAATTTCGTCCGGGGACCTTTGCTTGATGACATGCGACCATTCTTTGGTCCTCGTGAGGTGCTTGGCACCCATCATTAGGCAATTTGTGAAATTTCAGGACATGCCGAAAAACCAAAAAAAATATTGATGCACAATCCGTAAGTTTCCGTGACACACCGGAAATCAAATGGAAGCATCGTTGCATAATTAAGTGAGGTTCCGTAACATTCCGTAAGTCAAAAAGGGGATGATTATGTAATCCGCAAGGTTCCGTAACATTACGGAAAGAAAACAAGTATCGTTACGAAATTCGTAAGTTTCCGTAACTTTACGGAAAAAGAATCACCAAAAAACAGCAGAGGGGGGTGTACTTAGTAAAAATGGGGTGCAAATAGCACCCAGGCCCACTTGGGCCCTCTGGAATATTCCTCCAGAAGGCGGTTGCTTCTGGAGGAAGCAACCCTGCTCGCCTGGGCGAGCTGGGCGGCAACCACCTCCCCTATTTTGCTATAAATAGGGGAGGAAGGCAAGAAGGAAGGGGTTCAGCCCCTTAGGTACTTCTCTCTCTTTCGAATTTGCTTGGAAAAATTGTTTCCGTGAAGAAAATCTAAGCCGAGGCGCTTCCGAAATGTTTCCGTAACGTTTTCCGTGAGGAATCTCGCAAAGGTTTCAACCGTTCTTCGACGTTCTTCATTCGTTCTTCATCGTTCTTCGATCTTCAACGGGTAAGTACCTCGAACCAAGCTTTTCGATTCATTCTATGTACCCGTAGTGGTCCACATTGTGTTTCGTGCATTTTTATTCTCGTTTTGTTTACTTTTTATACCCCCTGTTGACGTGCTTAAGCCATTTTACTTAAGTCGTTTCTCGCTTAACTTAAAAATAAAATAAATTTCCACCGAACGTTTGAATTGTATTATCCATTAATTTCGGTTAAAATAAATTCCGACCGTTCGGTCGTGCCGTAACCACGTTGGAAATCAAAAAGAGGTAAAAAATAATATAATAATCAAAAAGACATCTTTTAGTAAAATAAAGCGGAAAATCAATCGGACGTTTTCTCTTTGGGATTTCTCATTCTTAATCGAATTGATTAATAACTAAAGTGAAACTAAGGCTAAAATCAACTCGCCTAGTCAAGCTCGTCCACAAAAATAGGCTTTTGAAGTTTGTCATTTCAATTTCTCACTAAGTAAAATGGATCATTTTTAAGGTCCAACGCCTTAAAATGATCACCACTTAAGTAAAAAAAGAATCATTTGATAAGAAAGAACTACGTAGGTCTGAGTTCCTCATTGAGGATACGTAGGAGCAAAAGCCCCGCTTTTGTCGACCACCCCAAGAGATCGTTAATGGTCCAATGCCTTAACGTTTCTCTCCTTTCAAAAACAAGAGATCGTTAATGGTCCAACGCCTTAACGTTTCTCATCTTTCAAAATCAAAAGACCGTTTAATGGTCCAACACCTTAAATGACCTTTTGTTCAAATAAAAACATATTTTGCAAAAAAGACAAAAACAAACTTAACCAAACACTTTGTTCCGAAAGAACTACGTAGGTCTGATTTCCTCATCACAAATTGAGGAATACGTAGGAGCAAAGGGAAACACCCTTGTCGACCACAAAAAAGGAAAAAATATAAAAAGGGTATAAAGGATATAAGAACATAAAAGGGAACATAAAAATCAAAGTCATGTTTGCACATTCGATTAAAGGCTGCCGTCCCTTGGGACGGGCGTGTGGGGTGCTAATACCTTCCCCGTGCGTAAATACAACTCCCGAACCTTTCACTAAAAAGTTCGTAGATCGCGTCTTTTCCGGTTTTTCCGACGTTTTCCTCAAATAAACGTTGGTGGCGACTCCGCGCGTATTCCTTTCGTGGAACACGCATCCCGCGAGTCACGCGTCGCCCTCCCGCCGAAGGGTAGGTTGCGACACTAACTTTTCACACAAAAGACCGATTCGGGGGCATAATATATGGAGACGCTAGAAATTGAACAACGGAAGCACTCGACAAATTCGAATGGTGATAACTTTTAACAAGGTATTCCGATTCGGTGACAAACCTCATCTAGACGCTCGAAATTGAACAACGGAAGCTCTCGACAAATTCGAATGGTCATAACATTTCACTCGGATATCTGATTCGGGGACATAATATATCGAGACGCTAGAAATTGAACAACGGAAGCTCTCAAGAAATTTGAATGGTCATAACTTTTCACACAAATGTCGGATTCGGGGACATAATATATCGAGACGCTCGAAACTGAACAACGGAAGCTGTCCAGAAATTCGAATGGTCCAAACGTTTCACAAAGAAGACCGATTCGGGGACATAATATATCGAAATGCTCGAAATTGAACAACGGAAGCTGTCGAGAAATTCGAACGGTCATAACTCTTCATACAGATGTCCGATTCGGTGACATGACTCATCTAGACACTCGAAATTGAACAACGGAAGCTCTCGAAAACTTCGAATGGTCATAACATTTCACTCCGATGTCTGATTCGAGGACATAAAATATCGAGACGCTCGAAATTGAACAACGGAAGCACTCGAGAAATTCAAATGGTCATAACTTTTCACAGGATGTCCGAATCACAGACATAACTCATCTAGACGCTCAAAATTGAACAGCGGAAGCTCTCGACAAATTCGAATGGTCATAACATTTCACTCCGATGTCTGAGTCGAGGACATAAAATATCGAGACGCTTGAAATTGAACAACGGAATCACTGGAGAAATTCAAATGGTCATAACTTTTCACAGGATGTCCGATTCGCAGACATAACTCATCTAGACGCTCGAAATTGAACAACGGAAGCTCTCGACAAATTCGAATGGTCATAGCATTTCACTCAGATGTCTGATTCGGTGACATAATATATCGAGAAGTTCAAAATTGAACAACGGAAGCTCTCGAAAAATTCGAATGGTCATAACATTCAACTCGGATGTCTGATTCAGGGACATAATATATCGAGACGCTAGAAATTGAACAACGGAAGCTCTCAAGAAATTTGAATGGTCATAACTTTTCACACAAATGTCGGATTCGGGGACATAATATATCGAGACGCTCGAAACTGAACAACGGAAGCTGTCCAGAAATTCGAATGGTCCAAACGTTTCACAAAGAAGACCGATTCGGGGACATAATATATCGAGATGCTCGAAATTGTACAACGGAAGCTGTCGAGAAATTCGAACGGTCATAACTCTTCATACAGATGTCCGATTCAGTGACATGACTCATCTAGACACTCGAAATTGAACAACGGAAGCTCTCGAAAACTTCGAATGGTCATAACATTTCACTCCGATGTCTGATTCGAGGACATAAAATATCGAGACGCTCGAAATTGAACAATAGAAGCACTCGAGAAATTCAAATGGTCATAACTTTTCACAGGATGTCCGAATCACAGACATAACTCATCTAGACGCTCAGAATGAACAGCGGAAGCTCTCGACAAATTCGAATGGTCATAACATTTCACTCCGATGTCTGAGTCGAGGACATAAAATATCGAGACGCTTGAAATTGAACAACGGAATCACTGGAGAAATTCAAATGGTCATAACTTTTCACAGGATGTCCGATTCGCAGACATAACTCATCTAGACGCTCGAAATTGAACAACGGAAGCTCTCGACAAATTCGAATGGTCATAACATTTCACTCGGATGTCTGATTCGGTGACATAATATATCGAGAAGTTAGAAATTGAACAACGGAAGCTCTCGAAAAATTCGAATGGTCATAACATTCAACTCGGATGTCTGATTCAGGGACATAATATATCGAGACGCTAGAAATTGAACAATGGAAGCTCTCTAGAAATTTGAATGGTCATAACGTTTAACACAGATGTCCGATTCGGGGACATAATATATCGAGACGCTCGAAATTGAACAACGGAAGTTGTCCAGAAATTCAAATGGTCCTAACTTTTCACACAGAAGACCGATTCGGGGACATAATATATCGAGAATTTCGAAATTGAACAACGGAAGCTCTCGACATATTCGAATGGTCATGACATTTCACTCTGATGTCTGATTCGAGGACATAAAATATCGAGACGCTCGAAATTGAACAACGGAAGCACTCGAGAAATTCAAAATGGTCATAACTTTTCACAGTATGTCCGATTCGCGGACATAACTCATCTAGACGCTCGAAATTGAACAACGGAAGCTCTCGACAAATTCGAATGGTCATAACATTTCACTCGGATATCTGATTCGGGGACATAATATATTGAGACGCTAGAAATTGAATAACGGAAGCTCTCAAGATATTTGAATGGTCATAACTTTTCACACAAATGTCCGATTCGGGGACATAATATATCGAGACGCTCGAAATTGAACAACGGAAGCTGTCCAGAAATTCGAATGGTCCAAACTTTTCACAAAGAAGACCGATTCAGGGACATAATATATCGAGACGCTCGAAATTGAACAACGGAAGCTGTCGAGAAATTCGAATGGTCATAACTCTTCATACAGATGTCCGAATCGGTGACATAACTCATCTAGACGCTCGAAATTGAACAACGGAAGCTCTCGACAAATTCCAATGGTCATAACATTTCACTCGGATGTCTGATTCGGCGACATAGTATATCGAGACGCTAGAAATGGAACAACAGAAGCTCTCGAGAAATTTGAATGGTTATAACTTTTCACACAGAAGACCGATTCGGGGACATAATATATCGAGACGCTCGAAATTGAACAACGGAAGCTCTCGAGAAATTCAAATGGTCATATCTCTTCACACAGATGTCCGATTCGGGGACATAATATATCGAGAAGTTCGAAATTGAACAACGGAAGCTCTCGACAAATTCGAATGGTCATAACATTTCACTCCGATGTCTGATTCGAGGACATAAAATATCGAGACGCCCGAAATTGAACAACGGAAGCACTCGAGAAATTCAAATGGTCATAACTTTTCACAGGATGTCCGAATCACGGACATAAGTCATCTAGACGCTCGAAATTGAACAGCGGAAGCTCTCGAGAAATTCGAATGGTCATAACATTTCACTCCGATGTCTCAATCGCGGACATAAATTATCGAGACGCTTGAAATTGAACAACGGAATCACTCGAGAAATTCAAATGGTCATAACTTTTCGCAGGATGTCCAATTCGCAGACATAACTCATCTAGACGCTCGAAATTGAACAACGGAAGCTCTCGACAAATTCGAATGGTCATAACATTAAACTCGGATGTCTGATTCGGGGACATAATATATCGAGACGCTAGAAATTGAACAATGGAAGCTCTCTAGAAATTTGAATGGTCATAACTTTTAACAAAGATGTCCGATTCAGGGACATAATATATCGAGACGCTCGAAATTGAACAACGGAAGTTGTCCAGAAATTCGAATGGTCCTAACTTTTCACACAGAAGACCGATTCGGGGACATAATATATCGAGAATTTCGAAATTGAACAACGGAAGCTCTCGATAAATTCGAATGGTCATAACATTTCACTCTGATGTCTGATTCGAGGACATAAAATATCGAGACGCTCGAAATTGGACAACGGAAGCAATCGAGAAATTCAAATGGTCATAACTTTTCACAGTATGTCTGATTCGCGGACATAACTCATCTAGACGCTCGAAATTGAGTAACGGAAGCTCTCGAGAAATTCGAATGGTCATAAAATTTCAATCGGATGTCCGATTCGGGGACATAATTTATCGAGACGCTCGAAAATGAAAGACGGAAGCACTCGAGAAATTCGAATGGTGATAACTTTTCACACGGATGTCTGATTCGGTGACATAACTCATATAGACGCTCGAAATTGAACAACGGAAGCTCTCGACAAATTCGAATGGTCATAACATTTCACTCGGATGTCTGATTCGATGACATAATATATCGAGACGCTAGAAATTGAACAACGGAAGCTCTCAAGAAATTTGAATGGTCATAACTTTTCACACAAATGTCCGATTCGAGGTCATAATATATCGAGACGCTCGAAATTGAACAACGGAAGCTGTCCAGAAATTCGAATGGTCCAAACTTTTCACAAAGAAGACCGATTCGGGGACATAATATATCGAAATGCTCGAAATTGAACAACGGAAGATGTCGAGAAATTCGAATGGTCATAACTCTTCATACAGATGTCCGATTCGGTGACATAACTCATCTAGACGCTCGAAATTGAACAACGGAAGCTCTCGACAAATTCCAATGGTCATAACATTTCATGCGGATGTCTGATTCGGGGAAATAATATATCGAGACGCTAGAAATTGAACAACGGAAGCTCTCGAGAAATTTTAATGGTTATAACTTTTCACACAAAAGACCGATTCGGGGACATAATATATCGAGACGCTCGAAATTGAACAACGGAAGCTCTCGAGAAATTCGAATGGTCAGATCTGTTCACACAGATGTCCGATTCGGGGACATAATATATCGAGAAGTTCGAAATTGAACAACGGAAGCTCTCGACAAATTCGAATGGTCATAACATTTCACTCCGATGTCTGATTCGAGGACATAAAATATCGAGACGCTCGAAATTGAACAACGGAAGCACTCGAGAAATTCAAATGGTCATAAATTTTCACAGCATGTCCGATTCGCGGACATAACTCATCTAGACGCTCGAAATTGAACAACGGAAGCTCTCGAGAAATTCGAATGGTCATAAAATTTCACTCGGATGTCCAATTCGGGGACATAATATATCGAGACGCTCGAAATTGAAAAACAGAAGCACTCGAGAAATTCGAATGGTGATATCTTTTCACATGGATGTCCGATTCGGTGACATAACTTATATAGACGCTCGAAATTGAAAAACGGAAGCTCTCGACAAATTCGAATGGTCATAACATTTCACTCGGATGTCTGATTAGGGGACATAATATATCGAGACGCTTGAAATTGAACAACGGAAGCTCTCAAGAAATTTCAATGGTCATAACTTTTCACACAAATGTCCGATTCGGGGACATAATATATCGAGACGCTTGAAATTGAACAACGGAAGTTGTCCAGAAATTCGAATGGTCCAAACTTTTCACAAAGAAGACAGATTCGGGGACATAATATATCGAGACGCTTGAAATTGAACAACGGAAGATGTCGAGAAATTCGAATGGTCATAACTCTTCATACAGATGTCCGATTCGGTGACATAACTCATCTAGACGCTCGAAATTAAACAACGGAAGCTCTCGACAAATTCGAATGGTCATAACATTTCACTCGGATGTCTGATTCGGTGAAATAATATATCGAGACGCTAGAAATTGAATAACGGAAGCTTTTGAGAAATTTGAATGGTTATAACTTTTCACACAGAACACCGATTCGGGGACATAATATATCGAGGCGCTCGAAATTGAACAACGGAAGCTCTCGAGAAATTCGAATGGTCATATCTCTTCACACAGATGTCTGATTCGGGGACATAATATATCGAGAAGTTCGAAATTGAACAACGGAAGCTCTCAAGAAATTCGAATGGTCATATCTCTTCACACATATGTCCGATTCGGGGACATAATATATTGAGAAGTTAGAAATTGAACAACGGAAGCTCTCGACAAATTCGAAGGGTCATAACATTTCACTCCGATGTCTGATTCGAGGACAGAAAATATCAAGATGCTCGTAATTGAACAACGGAAGCACTCGAGAAATTCAAATGGTCATAACTTTTCACATGATGTCCGAGTCACGGACATAACTCATCTAGACGCTCGAAATTGAACAACGGAAGCTCTCGAGAAATTCGAATGGTCATAAAATTTCACTCGGATGTCCAATTCGGGGACATAATATATCGAGACGCTCGAAATTGAAAAACGGAAGCACTCGAGAAATTCGAATGGTGATATCTTTTCACACGGATGTCCGATTCGGTGACATAACTTATATAGACGCTCGAAATTGAAAAACGGAAGCTCTCGACAAATTCGAATGGTAATAAAATTTCACTCGGATCTCCGATTCGGGGACATAATATATCGAGACGCTCGAAATTGAAGAACGGAAGCTCTCGAAAAATTCGAATAGTCATAACTTTTAACAAGGATGTCCGATTCGGTGACATAACTCATCTAGACACTCGAAATTGAACAACGGAAGCTCTCGAGAAATTCGAATGGTCAGATCTGTTCACACAGATGTCCGATTCGGGGACATAATATATCGAGAAGTTCGAAATTGAACAACGGAAGCTCTCGACAAATTCGAATGGTCATAACATTTCACTCCGATGTCTGATTCGAGGACATAAAATATCGAGACGCTCGAAATTGAACAACGGAAGCACTCGAGAAATTCAAATGGTCATAAATTTTCACAGCATGTCCGATTCGCGGACATAACTCATCTAGACGCTCGAAATTGAACAACGGAAGCTCTCGAGAAATTCGAATGGTCATAAAATTTCACTCGGATGTCCAATTCGGGGACATAATATATCGAGACGCTCGAAATTGAAAAACAGAAGCACTCGAGAAATTCGAATGGTGATATCTTTTCACATGGATGTCCGATTCGGTGACATAACTTATATAGACGCTCGAAATTGAAAAACGGAAGCTCTCGACAAATTCGAATGGTCATAACATTTCACTCGGATGTCTGATTAGGGGACATAATATATCGAGACGCTTGAAATTGAACAACGGAAGCTCTCAAGAAATTTCAATGGTCATAACTTTTCACACAAATGTCCGATTCGGGGACATAATATATCGAGACGCTCGAAATTGAACAACGGAAGTTGTCCAGAAATTCGAATGGTCCAAACTTTTCACAAAGAAGACAGATTCGGGGACATAATATATCGAGACGCTTGAAATTGAACAACGGAAGATGTCGAGAAATTCGAATGGTCATAACTCTTCATACAGATGTCCGATTCGGTGACATAACTCATCTAGACGCTCGAAATTAAACAACGGAAGCTCTCGACAAATTCGAATGGTCATAACATTTCACTCGGATGTCTGATTCGGTGAAATAATATATCGAGACGCTAGAAATTGAATAACGGAAGCTTTTGAGAAATTTGAATGGTTATAACATTTCACACAGAACACCGATTCGGGGACATAATATATCGAGGCGCTCGAAATTGAACAACGGAAGCTCTCGAGAAATTCGAATGGTCATATCTCTTCACACAGATGTCTGATTCGGGGACATAATATATCGAGAAGTTCGAAATTGAACAACGGAAGCTCTCAAGAAATTCGAATGGTCATATCTCTTCACACATATGTCCGATTCGGGGACATAATATATTGAGAAGTTAGAAATTGAACAACGGAAGCTCTCGACAAATTCGAAGGGTCATAACATTTCACTCCGATGTCTGATTCGAGGACAGAAAATATCAAGATGCTCGTAATTGAACAACGGAAGCACTCGAGAAATTCAAATGGTCATAACTTTTCACATGATGTCCGAGTCACGGACATAACTCATCTAGACGCTCGAAATTGAACAACGGAAGCTCTCGAGAAATTCGAATGGTCATAAAATTTCACTCGGATGTCCAATTCGGGGACATAATATATCGAGACGCTCGAAATTGAAAAACGGAAGCACTCGAGAAATTCGAATGGTGATATCTTTTCACACGGATGTCCGATTCGGTGACATAACTTATATAGACGCTCGAAATTGAAAAACGGAAGCTCTCGACAAATTCGAATGGTAATAAAATTTCACTCGGATCTCCGATTCGGGGACATAATATATCGAGACGCTCGAAATTGAAGAACGGAAGCTCTCGAAAAATTCGAATAGTCATAACTTTTAACAAGGATGTCCGATTCGGTGACATAACTCATCTAGACACTCGAAATTGAACAACGGAAGCTCTCGAGAAATTCGAATGGTCAGATCTGTTCACACAGATGTCCGATTCGGGGACATAATATATCGAGAAGTTCGAAATTGAACAACGGAAGCTCTCGACAAATTCGAATGGTCATAACATTTCACTCCGATGTCTGATTCGAGGACATAAAATATCGAGACGCTCGAAATTGAACAACGGAAGCACTCGAGAAATTCAAATGGTCATAAATTTTCACAGCATGTCCGATTCGCGGACATAACTCATCTAGACGCTCGAAATTGAACAACGGAAGCTCTCGAGAAATTCGAATGGTCATAAAATTTCACTCGGATGTCCAATTCGGGGACATAATATATCGAGACGCTCGAAATTGAAAAACAGAAGCACTCGAGAAATTCGAATGGTGATATCTTTTCACATGGATGTCCGATTCGGTGACATAACTTCTATAGACGCTCGAAACGAAAAACGGAAGCTCTCGACAAATTCGAATGGTCATAACATTTCACTCGGATGTCTGATTAGGGGACATAATATATCGAGACGCTTGAAATTGAACAACGGAAGCTCTCAAGAAATTTCAATGGTCATAACTTTTCACACAAATGTCCGATTCGGGGACATAATATATCGAGACGCTCGAAATTGAACAACGGAAGTTGTCCAGAAATTCGAATGGTCCAAACTTTTCACAAAGAAGACAGATTCGGGGACATAATATATCGAGACGCTTGAAATTGAACAACGGAAGATGTCGAGAAATTCGAATGGTCATAACTCTTCATACAGATGTCCGATTCGGTGACATAACTCATCTAGACGCTCGAAATTAAACAAAAGAAGCTCTCGACAAATTCGAATGGTCATAACATTTCACTCGGATGTCTGATTCGGTGAAATAATATATCGAGACGCTAGAAATTGAATAACGGAAGCTTTTGAGAAATTTGAATGGTTATAACATTTCACACAGAACACCGATTCGGGGACATAATATATCGAGGCGCTCGAAATTGAACAACGGAAGCTCTCGAGAAATTCGAATGGTCATATCTCTTCACACAGATGTCTGATTCGGGGACATAATATATCGAGAAGTTCGAAATTGAACAACGGAAGCTCTCAAGAAATTCGAATGGTCATATCTCTTCACACATATGTCCGATTCGGGGACATAATATATTGAGAAGTTAGAAATTGAACAACGGAAGCTCTCGACAAATTCGAAGGGTCATAACATTTCACTCCGATGTCTGATTCGAGGACAGAAAATATCAAGATGCTCGTAATTGAACAACGGAAGCACTCGAGAAATTCAAATGGTCATAACTTTTCACATGATGTCCGAGTCACGGACATAACTCATCTAGACGCTCGAAATTGAACAACGGAAGCTCTCGAGAAATTCGAATGGTCATAAAATTTCACTCGGATGTCCAATTCGGGGACATAATATATCGAGACGCTCGAAATTGAAAAACGGAAGCACTCGAGAAATTCGAATGGTGATATCTTTTCACACGGATGTCCGATTCGGTGACATAACTTATATAGACGCTCGAAATTGAAAAACGGAAGCTCTCGACAAATTCGAATGGTAATAAAATTTCACTCGGATCTCCGATTCGGGGACATAATATATCGAGACGCTCGAAATTGAAGAACGGAAGCTCTCGAAAAATTCGAATAGTCATAACTTTTAACAAGGATGTCCGATTCGGTGACATAACTCATCTAGACACTCGAAATTGAACAACGGAAGCTCTCGAGAAATTCGAATGGTCAGATCTGTTCACACAGATGTCCGATTCGGGGACATAATATATCGAGAAGTTCGAAATTGAACAACGGAAGCTCTCGACAAATTCGAATGGTCATAACATTTCACTCCGATGTCTGATTCGAGGACATAAAATATCGAGACGCTCGAAATTGAACAACGGAAGCACTCGAGAAATTCAAATGGTCATAAATTTTCACAGCATGTCCGA
>NW_024464731.1:26418-33138 GCF_000004515.6 Glycine max
GGACATAACTCATCTAGACGCTCGAAATTGAACAACGGAAGCTCTCGAGAAATTCGAATGGTCATAAAATTTCACTCGGATGTCCAATTCGGGGACATAATATATCGAGACGCTCGAAATTGAAAAACAGAAGCACTCGAGAAATTCGAATGGTGATATCTTTTCACATGGATGTCCGATTCGGTGACATAACTTATATAGACGCTCGAAATTGAAAAACGGAAGCTCTCGACAAATTCGAATGGTCATAACATTTCACTCGGATGTCTGATTAGGGGACATAATATATCGAGACGCGTGAAATTGAACAACGGAAGCTCTCAAGAAATTTCAATGGTCATAACTTTTCACACAAATGTCCGATTCGGGGACATAATATATCGAGACGCTCGAAATTGAACAACGGAAGTTGTCCAGAAATTCGAATGGTCCAAACTTTTCACAAAGAAGACAGATTCGGGGACATAATATATCGAGACGCTTGAAATTGAACAACGGAAGATGTCGAGAAATTCGAATGGTCATAACTCTTCATACAGATGTCCGATTCGGTGACATAACTCATCTAGACGCTCGAAAATTTAAACAAAAGAAGCTCTCGACAAATTCGAATGGTCATACCATTTCACTCGGATGTTTGATTCGGTGAAATAATATATCGAGACGCTAGAAATTGAACAACGGAAGCTTTCGAGAAATTTGAATGGTTATAACTTTTCACACAGAAGACCGATTCGGGGACATAATATATCGAGACGCTAGAAATTGAACAACGGAAGCCCTCGAGAAATTTAAATGGTTATAACTTTTCACACAGAAGACCGATTCGGGGACATAATATATTGAGACGCTCGAAATTGAACAACGGAAGCTCTCGAGAAATTCGAATGGTCATATCTCTTCACACATATGTCCGATTCGGGGTCATAATATATCGAGAAGTTCGAAATTGAATAACGGAAGCTCTCGACAAATTTGAATGGTCATAACATTTCACTCCGATGTCTGATTCAAAAACATAAAATATCGAGACGCTCGAAATTGAACAACGGAAGCTGTCGAGAAATTCGAATGGTCATAACTCTTCACACAGAAGACCGATTCGGGGACATAATTTATCGAGATGCTCGAAATTGAACAACGGAAGCTCTCGACAAATTCGAATGGTCATAAAATTTCACTTGGATGTCTGATTCGGGGACATAATATATCGAGACGCTAGAATTTGAACAACGGAAGCTCTCAAGAAATTTGAATGGTCATAACTTTTCACACAAATGTCCGATTCGGGGACATAATATATCGAGACGCTCGAAATCGAACAACGGAAGCTGTCCAGAAATTCGAATGGTCCAAACTTTTCACACAGAAGACCGATTCGGGTATATAAAATATCGAGACGCTCGAAATTGAACAGTGGAAGCTGTCGAGAAATTCGAATGGTCATAACTCTTCATACAGATGTCCGATTCGGGGACATAATACATCGAGAAGTTGGAAATTGAACAACGGAAGCTCTCGGCAAATTCGAATGGTCATAACATTTCACTCGGATGTCTGATTCAAGGACATAAAATATCAAGATTCTCGTAATTGAACAATGGAAGCTATCGAGAAATTCGAATGGTCATAACTCTTCACACAGAAGACCGATTCGAGGACATAATATATTGAGACGCTCGAAATTGAACAACGGAGGCTATCGACAAATTCGAATTGTCATAAAATTTCACTCCGATGTCTGATTCGAGGACATAAAATATCGAGACGCTCGAAATTGAACAACGGAAGCACTCGAGAAATTCAAATGGTCATAACTTTTCACAGGATGTCCGATTCGTGGACATAACTCATCTACACGCTCGAAATTGAACAAAGGCAGCTCTCGAGAAATTCGAATGGTCATAAAATTTCACTCGGATGTCCGATTCGGGGACATAATATATCGAGACGCTCGAAATTGAACAACGGAAGCTCTCGACAAATTCGAATTGTCATAACTTTTCACACGGATGTCCGATTCGCGGACATAACTCATCAAGACGCTCGAAATTGAACAACGGAAGCTCTTGAGAAATTCGAATGGTCATAAAATTTCACTCGAATGTCCAATTCGGGGACATAATATATCGAGACGCTCGAAATTGAACAACGGAAGCTCTCGACAAATTCGAATGGTCATAACTTTTCACAGCATGTCCGATTCGCGAACATAACTCATCTAGACGCTCGAAATTGAACAACGGAAGCTCTCGAGAAATTCGAATGGTCATAACTTTTCACACGGATGTCCGTTTCGGTATCATAACTAATCTAGATGCTCGAAATTGAACAACGGAAGCTCTCGATAAATTCGAATGGTCATAAAATTTCACTCGGATGTCTGATTCGGGGACATAATATATCGAGACGCTAGAAATTGAACAACGGAAGCTCTCGGGAAATTTGAATGGTCATAACTTTTCACACAAATGTTTGATTCGGGGACATAATATATCGAGACGCTCGAAATTGAACAATGTAAGCTCTCGACAAATTCGAATGGTCATAACTTTTCACACGGATGTCCGATTCGGTGACATAACTCATCTAGATGCTCGAAATTGAACAACGGAAGCTCTTGACAAATTCGAATTGTCATAAAATTTCACTCCGATGTCTGATTCGAGGACATAAAATATCGAGACGCTCGAAATTGAACAACGGAAGCACTAGAGAAATTCAAATGGTCATAACTTTTCACAGGATGTCCGATTCGCGGACATAACTCATCTAGACGCTCAAAATTGAACAAAGGAAGCTCTCGAGAAATTCGAATGGTCATAAAGTTTCACTCGGATGTCTGATTCGGGGACATAATATATCAAGACGCTAGATTTTGAACAACTGAAGCTCTCAAGAAATTTGAATGGTCGTAACTTTTCGCACAAATGTCCGATTCGGGGACATAATATATCGAGACGCTCGAAATTGAACAACGGAAGCTGTCGAGAAATTCGAATGGTCATAACTCTTCATTCAGATGTCCGATTCGGGGACATATTATATCGAGAAGTTCGAAATTGAACAATGGAAGCTCTCGACAAATTCGAATGGTCATAACATTTCACTCCGATTTCTGATTCGAAAACATAAAATATCGAGACGCTCGAAATTGAACAACGGAAGCTATCGAGAAATTTGAATGGTCGTAACTCTTCACACAGAAGACCGATTCGGGGACATAATATATCGAGACGCTCGAAATTGAACAACGGAAGCTCTCAACAAATTCGAATTGTCATAAAAGGTCACTCCGATGTCTGATTCGAGGATATAAAATATCGAGACACTCGAAATTGAACAACGGAAGCTCTCGAGAAATTTCAATGGTTATAACTTTTCACACAAAAGACCGATTCGGGGACATAATATATCGAGACGCTCGAAATTGAAGAACGGAAGCTCTCGACAAATTCAAATGGTCATAAATTTTAACAAGGATGTCCGATTCGGTGACATAACTCATCTAGACGCTCGAAATTGAACATTGGAAGCTCTCGACAAATTCGAATGGTCATAACATTTCACTCGAATTTCTGATTCGGGGACATAATATATCGAGACCTAGAATTTGAACAACGGAAGCACTCGAGAAATTTGAATGGTCATAACTTTTCACACAATGTCCGATTCGGGGACATAATATATCGAGACGCTCGAAACTGAACAACGGAAGCTGTCCAGAAATTCGAAAGGTCCAAACGTTTCACAAAGAAGACCGATTCGGGGACATAATATTTCGAGATGCTCGAAATTGAACAACGGAAGCTGTCGAGAAATTCGAACGGTCATAACTCTTCATACAGATGTCCGATTCAGTGACATGACTCATCTAGACGCTCGAAATTGAACAACGGAAGCTCTCGACAAATTCCAATGGTCATAACATTTCACTCGGATGTCTGATTCGGGGACATAGTATATCGAGACGCTAGAAATTGAACAACGGAAGCACTCAAGAAATTTGAATGGTCATAACTTTTCACACAAATGTCCGATTCGGGGACATAATATATCGAGACGCTCAAAATTGAACAACGGAAGCTGTCCAGAAATTCGAATGGTCCAAACTTTTCACACAGAAGTCCGATTCGGGGACATATTATATCGAGAAGTTCGAAATTGAACAACGGAAGCTGTCGACAAATTCGAAGGGTCATAACATTTCACTCTGATGTCTGTTTCGAAAACATAAAATATCGAGACGCTCGGAATTGAACAACGGAAGCTATCGAGAAATTCGAATGGCCATAACTCTTCACACAGAAGACCGATTCGGGGACATAATATATCGAGACGCTCGAAATTGAACAACAGAAGCTCTCGACAAATTCGAATTGTCATAAAATTTCACTACGATCTCTGATCCGAGGACATAAAATATCGAGACGCTCGAAATTGAACAACGGAAGCTCTCGACAAATTCGAATGGTCATAACATTTCACTCGGATGTCCTATTCGGGGACATAATATATCGAGAAGTTCGAAATTGAACAACGGAAGCTCTCGACATTTTCGAATGGTCATAACATTTCACTCGGATGTGTGATTCGAGGACATAAAATATCGAGACGCTCGAAATTGAACAACGGAAGCTCTCGACAAATTCGAATGGTCATTAAATTTCACACGGATGTCCGATTCGGTGACATAACTCTTCTAGACGCTCGAAATTGAACAACGGAAGCTCTCGACAAATTCGAATGGTCATAACATTTCACTAGGATGTCTGATTCGGTGACATAATATATCGAGAAGTTTGAAATTGAACAACATTAGCTGTCGACAAACGCTATAATGATCATCGTGCTCACTCGGATGTCTGATTTGGGGACATAATATATCGAGAAGCTCGAAATAGAACAACGGAAGCACTCGAGAAATTCAAATGGTCATAAATTTTCACAGCATGTCTGATTCGCGAACATAACTCATCTAGACGCTCGAAATTGAACAACGGAAGCTCTCGACAAATTCGAATTGTCATAACTTTTAACACGGATGTCCGATTCGGTGACTTAACTCATCGAGACACTCGAAATTGAACAACGGAAGCTCTCGACAAATTCGAATGGTCATAACTTTTAACACAGATGTCCAATTCGGTGAGATAACTCATCTAGACGCTCGAAATTGAACAACGGAAGCTCTCGACAAATTCGAGTGGTTATAACATTTCACTCGGATGTCTGATTTGGGGACATAATATATCGAGACGCTAGAAATTGAACAACGGAAGCTCTCGACAAATTTGAATGGTCATAACTTTTAACAGGGATGTCCGATTCGGTGTCATAATATATCGAGAAGCTCTGAAATTGAATAACGGAAGCTCTCGACAAATTTGGAATGGTCATAACATTTCACTCCGATGTCTGATTCGGAGGACATAAAATATCGAGACGCTCGAAATTGAACAACGGAAGCTGTCGAGAAATTCGAATGGGTCATAACTCTTCACACAGAAGACCGATTCGGGGACATAATTTATCGAGATGCTCGAAATTGAACAACGGAAGCTCTCGACAAATTCGAATTGTCATAACATTTCACTCCGATGTCTGATTCGAGGACATAAAATATTGAGACGCTAGAAATTAATCAACGGAAGCTCTCAAGAAATTTGAATGGTCATAACTTTTCACACAAATGTCCGATTCGGGGACCCCCATATATCGAGACGCTCGAAATTGACCAACGGAAGCTGTCCAGAAATTCGAATGGTCCAAACTATTCACACAGAAGACCGATTCGGGGATATAATATGTCGAGACGCTCGAAATTGAACAACGGAAACTGTCGAGAAATTCGAATGGTCATAACTCTTCATACAGATGTCCGATTCGGTGACATAACTCATCTAGACGCTCGAAATTGAACAACGGAAGCTCTCAACAAATTCGAATGGTCATAACATTTCACTCTGATGTCTGATTCGGTGAAATAATATATCGAGACACTAGAAATTGAACAACGGAAGCTCTCGAGAAATTTCAATGGTCATAACTTTTCACACAGAAAACCAATTCGGGGACATAATATATCGAGACGCTCGAAATTGAAGAACGGAAGCCTTCGACAAATTCAAATGGTCATAACTTTTAACAACGATGTCCGATTCGGTGACATAACTCATCTAGACGCTCCAAATTGAACAACGGAAGCTCTCGACAAATTCAAATGGTCATAACATTTCAGTCGGATGTCTGATTCGGGGACATAATATATCGAGACGCTAGAAATTGAACAACGGAAGCTCTCAAGAAATTTGAATGGTCATAAATTTTCACATAAATGTCCGATTCGGGGACATAATATATCCAGACGCTCGAAATTGAACAACAGAAGCTGTCCAGAAATTCGAATGGTCCAAACTTTTCACACAGAAGACTGATTCGGGGATATAATATATCGAGACACTAGAAATTGAACAACGGAAGCTCTCGAGAAATTTGAATGGTCTTAACTTTTCACACAGAAGACCGATTCGGGGACATAATATATCGAGAAGTACGAAATTGAACAACGGAATCTCTCGACAAATTCGTATGGTCATAACATTTCACTCCGATGTCTGATTCGAGGACATAAAATATTGAGACGCTAGAAATTGATCAATGGAAAGCTCTCAAGAAATTTGAATGGTCATAACTTTTCACACAAATGTCCGATTCGGG